>NC_048299.1:250243449-250426193 GCF_013100865.1 Trachemys scripta elegans
GAAGGGGGAGGGGGGCTATGTCCCGTGGGGGGGGGGTGCAGTGAAGGGGGAGGGGGGCTATGTCCCGTGGGGGGGGGTGCAGTGAAGGGGGAGGGGGGCTATGTCCCGTGGGGGGGGGTGCAGTGAAGGGGGAGGGGGGCTATGTCCCGTGGGGGGGGGTGCAGTGAAGGGGGAGGGGGGCTATGTCCCGTGGGGGGGGGTGCAGTGAAGGGGGAGGGGGGCTATGTCCCGTGGGGGGGGGTGCAGTGAAAGGGGAGGGGGGCTGTAAGAGCAGTAAAGACGGGGGTATTATGTATGTGCGAGGAATATAAAATGTGCAGGAGAGGCTGTGTGTGGGGTGTTGGGATGGGGTTGTGGTGAAGAAGGTGGCATTAATATACCCCAAGGGAGATGGGGGTATTGGCTGGGTAAGGGAGGAGGCCCTACATACACCCTGTGTCAGGGCAGATGGATTAGAGCAGGGAGTCAGTTTGTGGGCATCCTCTGCCCTCCCTTTGTGGGTTGGGGGTGAGACACAGACTGCAGCACCCAGCTGGTCTGTGTACAGTAGATAGTAAATATATAAAAGGAAAGTAAATACAGAGTTAAGGTTGTCTGGTGATAGTTTGTGCCTTTCCAGAATGCTGAGTTCAGCAAAACACAAACTTCTGAAAACCAGGAAATACAGAGGTAAGGTAAACAGGGAGGCAGCCTTAACTCTGACCTTCCCTCCCACTCCGCCCCCCCCGGACTGGCAATAGCCACTGGGAATTATGTGCATACATCAGCTGCATTTGCATTAGGTGTGCTATATTGAATGGAAGAGGACTAAGTTGGAGCAGTTTGAAAGAGTTTTGATTGTGATATGAAGAGATCTGGGGCTGAGTCTCTGCCACCCCCATGAGTGTTCTCAAAGGAAAGGTGTGTGTGTGTGTGTGTGTGTGTATATATATATATATACACACACACACACACACACACACACACCTTGAGGTTCTGGTCTGCATCATTTCAATAGAGAATTGTATAGGTTGTAGCAGGACACTAGGGTCTTCTTGGCTTGGGATTATCAATAATGAGATGGGATGTGAGACTAGTTTGTGGTTGTACTGTTGGGTAGGTGAAAGTATAGGGTTAGGTGTGTGAGTGTGAAGGGTTTGTAAAAGGTTATGAAGTGATATTAAATTTTACAAGTGTGGTATTCTGTTGGGGGAGTGGGCTCAATTTTAAGTGTAGGGAAAGTGCTAGTAGTGTCTGCTTATTATGGTTGAAAGGCAGAGTTGGGAGTGTGTGTATTATGGGCATATAGGTGCATGGCTCAAAGAAGGCAGAGTTAAGCTTATGTGGACATTTACCTTAGCCTGGCTTTCAGAAGTTTTTGTTTTAAACAAGGTGATTGACACTATGCTATCCACAATTAACATTATACGATAATCCTGTTCCTTTACATTTCAGGAATATGATTTTTGGGGTTCCTTGTTTTGAGAGTATGATATGCATATTTGCCTCAGTTGTTGGTATTAGAGAAACTTTCCAAGCTCTCTTGTTAAGAGGAAGGTGTAAAGCCTCAAAAGGCCCCTTGTATTTTCTCCTGTGAGGTTTTTCAGGCAAGTACAGCCAACACTTTGTGGTCAACAATAACAAAGGCTGCTGATAAAGGTAACAAAACCAGCATGGTTGTTTTTCTTGACTATTTTCAGAATTAGACAGCTATACAGTTTCCTTATGAAACTCATGCTCAGAGGAAGACTGATAGGGATTGATACCTATGAGATCAAGATATATCTGGAGCTAGAGCTGCTACAATATCACTTTCTTAACCTCCTCTCCCCCCCAAAAGGAAAGCTTCAGATGAGTAGATTTATACCCAAATGCCCAAAGGTTAATACCCAAAGATACCTTCTTTTGATACCTTCTTAACAATCTATTGAAAGTCTGCTGACATTTTGCCCTTACAAAGGAATATTAACAATCCATTCCAATAATGCACCCCAAACCTCTTATTCACCACTTGCAAGGAGAGGGATTTTACAGCTGCGCTGCTGTAAGATCTCTAATGTAGCTACTCTAAGCCAGTGGGAGAGAGCTCTCCTGTTGGCTTAACTACTCACTCCAGCGCTAATGTCAGTGTAACTTGTGTTGCTCGGGGGTGATTTATTCCCACCCCTAAGCAACGTAAGTTATGTCAACATAAGTTGTAGTGTAGACATAGCCTTATTGTGCAAAATGGGGGTGGAGGAGAACTCAACCAGTGAATCTTAAATATTTTATAGTTTTCTGTTCTGGCAGTGCCTCTGACACTTCAGCAAAATCAGCCTGAATCATATTGACTGTTTTGTGTGTCAAGGTACAGATGCTTATCCTGGAAAATTTTTGGTGTGTAACTGTTAAGACTGGCTTGTGGAGGTAGGGGTGCTGCTCAGCAATGAGGGATGGATGGTTCTTAATATGGGGGAGGAGTTCTGCACGCTTCAATGTGCCTAGGTTGGGGAACAGCATTGCCCAACCTATGCACAACATGCTGCAGTGGTTGCTCTGTTCTCGTTATCCAATGGAATCTTCTAAACAAAAAGTCAATAGATTGTAGGAAGAAACAGGTTCTCTTCTGGCAACTTTTAACTAACAGTCTTAGATCATGCCATATTGTTTCATATAATAGTAACTACAACAGTTAAAATTGAATTCCAACTTCCATTCTAGTTGGATATGGGCACTCAGTTGCAAAGTTATGGCCTGCTATTGAAGCCTAAGGCTCAGCCCTTTTTAAAAAAGATATTTAGGTGTTGCTATGCTCGGTGTTGCAGTGCTTAACTGATTGAGGATGGGAATCTCATTTTCAAAAGGGATACACTGTCAATGGGATTTTGACTCCTAAATTACTTTTGAAAATGAGATTTATGTCCCTAAATCAGTTAGGCATGACAACACTGATGGTAGCAATGTCTAAATGTTTTTAAAAATCTGGGCCCAGCTGCTCCAAATTTCAGTTGTGTGTGCATCCAGGGTCTTGGTTCAGGCCCATGTCTAATCTGCCCTCCAATCTCTCCAGTTCACTTCTAACTATCTCAGACTCCTTTAGGGCTTCCATTTCACATTTGGTCTCCGTCCAAATGTGGGGTGTGTGTGGTTATTTAAAATACTTTTCAAACGTATGAACAAACTTTTGTTAAGATAAGTATGGAAAAATTATTCTTCTGTGAAATTCAGAAACACTAATCTCAGAACTCAAGTAGAAACTTGTAGATTTCATGAACTTAATATACTTAAATTTTAAATAACATATTTTGGTATCTTAAAGTTATAAGCATGTAACATTGGAGATATCGTGCTTCCATGTTAGTATTTTGCTATTTGACATCCTGAGATGCATAGCTATTATGCAGTGTATGTTTTCTGGTTCAGGGAGGCAGGCAAATATTTCCAGGTTTTATACCTTAAATTTAGTCCTTTGGCCACCTTGCTGTCATATTTGAGGCTGCCCTAATGGTGAGAAATAGATTTCTGTAGAAAATAATCTTACTGTAGTATATTTTTGCTTCTGAACATATACCTACATATTTATATGCTGAACAGTCTATTGTATTTCTAAATGTGGAGGACAGAGTTAGGATGCCGAATTCACTGCATGTCAGAAAGCACACTAGTTTAAACAGTCTATGTTGTCAGTAGTCAGCTCACTGAAATACAGACAAAATATCTCCTTAGTCTAAAAAGTTTGATGGAGGATAAAAGTACAAGAGTACTAGAGATAGTGACTGAGAGATGAATACATGGCTTTGCCAGAACTACTAATCTCTTTGACGTAGCTGGTTTATTACTGAATTTCCTTTGATGTTACAGAACACAGTTGTTTTTTTCATATATTATCGCTTTGTTTCTTACTATTTTTAAAGCTATTGATGTTTCATGAAAACTCTGAGGAAACATTCTAAATAAAAGCAAGTTTGCTTCTTCCTAGAACAGGCGTTCTCAAACTGGGAACCGGAACCCCTCAGGCAGTGATGAGCTCCCAAAATCCTAAGAACTGGCTCCCTACCGGGTCCTCGGTGGCTTCGGTGGCAGGGGGGTCTTCACTCACTCTGGGTTTTCGGCAGCAGGTCCTTCACCCGGAGCGAGTGAAGTACCCGCCACCAAAGTGCTGCCGAAGACCCGGTAGGGAACCACGCGGTGAGTACAAACCCCACGAGCCTGTCTTCCCCCCCCCCCCCCCCCCCCCCCCCCCCCCCCCCCACGCCCTGCCCCCGCCTGCCCCCCTCAGACCCCGCACCCCACCACCCCCCCCCCCTTGTCCCCTGACCACCACCTCCCAAGACCCCCCACTCTAACTGCCCCCCATGACCTCACCCCCTACCCAACTCGCCCCTCTTCCTGTCCCCTGACTGCCCCAAGCCCATCCACCACCACCCCGACAGACCCCCGGGACTCCCATGCCTACCCAACTCCCCCCGTCCCCTGACCGCCTCCCCATAACCTCTGCTCCCTCCAGCTTCTCCCTACCCCTTATCCAACCCCTCCTCCCAGCCCCGGCTGGCCCCCTTACCATGCTGCTGTCTAAGGATGCCACGCAGCTGCTGGAGCTTGCAGCCCCACCACCTTACCCAGAGGTGAAAGTAAGCCGGTATGCCCCTGTATGGCGTACCGGCAAGAGTTGGTTCGCCGTACCGGGGTGGCCCGGCTTCCCCAGGGGACAATTTAAAGGGCCTGGGGCTCCCAGCAGCTGCTGGAGCCCTGGGGTAGCGGCAGAGGGGCTCTGGGGGCTACTTAAAAAGTCCGGGGCTCCCGCTGCCTCTACCACCCCTGCCCTTTAAATAGCCGCCGGAGCCCTGGAGTAGTGGCGATGGGGCTCCGGTGGCTATTTAAAGGACCGGGGCGGTAGAAGCAGGGAAGCCCCAGCCCTTTAAATAGCCCCCAGAGCCCTGGGATAGCGGTGGGGGGGGCTCCAAGGGCTATTGAGAGGGCCGGGGCTCCAGCTGCCTCTGCCGCCCCAGTCCTTTAAATAGCCGCTGGAGCCTGCTGCTTCCCCCAGGGCTCCGGCAGCTCTGCGAGAAGTGGGGAAGAGACCGGGGGAGCCTTAGCCTCCCCAGCTGGGAGCTCAGGCGTGCCAGACAGGACGGTCCCGCGGACTGGAGTTTGCCCACCTGCCTGCCCCTTTAGGAACCGGTTCTACACCGGCTTCTAAATTTAGCAGCTGGTTCTTGCGAACCGGCTCCAGCTCCAGCAGCGTTAGATCGATTTAACCCTGCACCCATCTACACGACTAAGCCATTTTTGTCAACTTAAAGGGCTCTTAAAATCGATTTCTGTACTCCTCCCCGGTGAGGGGATTAGCGCTGAAATCGACCCAATAGGGACTGCAGGAAGGGTGGCCAGTATATCCCTTGGCCCACGCCGCTAGCCGCAGCCTCCGTTGGCCTGGAGCGCTGAACCATGGCCAGTGGGAGCCGCAATTGGCTGAACCTGCGGACACGGCAGGTAAACAAACCGGACAGGCAGGGGCTTTCCCTGAACCGGTGGACCGGCTTTGAGAACCACTGGTCTATGAAATGTTAATATGCTATATGTAGTGTTCACTGTTTTCTGCTGTCTGTGTAGAATATCTACGATCTTGGTCTGTTCGTTTTCATTACATTGAGTCTGCCCCCAGTATCTGTAGAGTAGATTGAGTGGTGATGCTGAGAATAAGCTAACTAGAATTAACTTTTTAAAACATCAGAAACTTTGTGGGTAGGGGAATATGTGCTCATGAACTTAGGGTTTTTTTGGTGACATAATTAATGGCATTTATACACTGAATATGTTTAGAAAATGAGGAATGTAAATACTGTGGGCTTCTTAACTACACCATGATTCAAATAGGTGTGGGATAGGGTTTTTATATGTAAGGTAGATGGGGTTATCTTGTCAGAACAGTGAGACTTCGGCTATGTCTGCACTACACACCTTACAGTGGTACAGTTGTACAGTCTCCTCTATAGCCTCTATGCCGACGGAAGAGAGCTCTCCCATTGCATAATTAAACCACCCCCAGTGAGTAGCGGTAGCATGTCGGTAGGAGAACATGTCCTGCCAACATAGCGCTGTCCAGACAGATGTTTTCGTTGGTGAAATTTATGTCAGTCAGGGTTGGGTTTTTTTCCCCACATCCCTGACCGACAAAAGTGCTACTGCAGACATAGCCTTGGTGTCTGGATGTGTGGTTGGCATGTTGACTAGCCACAGTGGTACATACATTAGAATGTTGTATAAAGGCCTGTATGTTGAGAGGGTATGTGGCTCCCTGTCAGTCCTGAAGATAGTTGATGATCATTTATAAGATTGTGTCACTAACTTGGGCAGAAACATGAGAGACGACAATCATGGGGAGTTAAGCTTGTTAACTATGTGTTTTAAATAATTTAGTGTACACTTAACTTTAAGATTACCTCGCTTTCTGCTTTTTTTAAGGATATTTCCAAAATTAGGTTGTAAGTTACTGTCCATATCTGCAGCATAATCAAGTTTTATGTGGAAACTTTTTAGCCTTTTCCTATATATTTTATATGACTTGATCACTAAACTCAATGCATGTTCTCTAGTTTAGAAATACCAGCTAGATACTGATCTAAATTTTATAAAGCTCCTATTCAGACAATTAAAACCTAAATATACTCTGCTAGTTTTGTCTGTAGTCTTTCTTGAACTCTGTCAAAGATGGGAATTAAAGTTAATAAACTCCAAAGTGTCTAAAGCAGTGGTCACCAACCCATAGATCGTGATCGGCTGGTCGATCCTGGAGACTCTGCAAGTCAGTCGCGATCTCTGGCTGCTAAAAAGTCCGGTGGTGTAGCAGGGCTGCCTCTAAGGCAGACTCCCTGACTGCCGTGGCCCCATGCCGCTCCTGGAAGCGGCCAGAATGCCCCCGCGGCTCTGGGGTGGGTGGGTAGGTGGGTGTGTGTGTGTGTGTCTCCATGCACTGCTCCTGCGTGCAAGCACCACCCCAGCAGCTCCCATTGGCTAGGAATGGGGAACTGCAGCCAATGGGAGCTGCGGAGGCGGTGCCTGTAGAGAGGGGCAGCGTGCAGAGCCACATGTCCCCCCCCTCAGCCCCCGCCCAGGGGCCAGCAGGGGTGTATTGGCCCCTTCCGGGAGTGGTGTGGGGCCAGGGCAGGCAGGGAGCCTGCCCTACGCCCACTGCGCCACCCGGGAGCTGCACGAGGTAAGTGCCGCCCAGCGGGAGCCCACACCCCGACCCCCAGTCCTGAGCCGCCTCCTACACCCCAACACTCTGCCCCAGCCTGGAGCCCCCTCCTGCACTCAAACTCTCTCCCAAACCTTGCACCCCTCACCCCCTCCTGCACCCCAAACCCCTGTCCCAGGCTCAGCCCAGAGCCCCCTCCCACACTCTAAGCCAGGGGTAGGCAACCCAAAGGCGGCACGCAAGCTGATTTTCAGTGGCACTCTCACTGCCCAGGTCCTGGCCACCGGTCTGGGGGGCTCTGCATTTTCATTTAATTTTAAATGAAGCTTCTTAAATATTTTAAAAACCTTATTTACTTTACATACAACATAGTTTAGTTATATATTATAGACTTCTAGAAAGAGATCTTCTAAAAACGTTAAAATGTATTTCTGCCACGCGAAACCTTAAATCAGAGTGAATAAATGAAGACTCAGCACAGCACTTCTGAAAGGTTGCCAACCTCTGCTCTAAACCCCCCAGCCCAGAGCCCACACCGCCTCCTGAACCCCAACCACCCACCCCAGCCTGGTGAAAGTGAGTGAGGGTGTAGGAGAGTGAGTGACAGAATGAGGGGGGGAATGGAGTGAGCGGGGCTAGGCTTCAGGGAAGGGGCGAGGCCTCTGGGAAGGGACGGGGTATATCCTGGGTTGCATTTAAATTGAAGAAGTGATCTTGTGAGTAAAAAAGTTGGAGACCACTGGTCTAAAGCTATAAAAATAACCTTTATTTCTAAAATGGTCACAAAACCATGAAAGCCCTTTTGAAAATCAGACCATTTAATTAGGTTCTCATATATGACGAAGAGCCTAATCTTACACTTCTCTTTTTGAAAGGCTAACTGTCCTGAGAAGTGGCTCGCAAGCAGTAGTCTGTGGACCACAGCTGGTTTCCAGAGAATTGGCTGGTCTGTTGATACTGTCTCTTTGCTTCCAGCTGTAAGAGCATGAAAAGACAACTGAAAATGTATATTGCTGTAGTTAGTACAAAGATGTTACAAGATTGCAAATAGAGGGGAGACAGTCTGAGACAGTCACTCCATTGAGTAGGGGTCCACGCTCTCAGAAAAAACACTGTTCCAGAGTTCATAATGCGGGTTAAAATGATTCTAACTTTAATATTTTTTTTGGTTTTGTGTAATAGATTACACACATCTAATTGCTGCTGAGTGGAACTAATCTAGTAAAACTGTAACTATCTATGCCTCCTCTGTTTTATCAATAAGCAAATGACAGCAAGTTGCTTCATGTTAAGTAGTGGTTTACTAAAACATTTTTTGAAAAAAGACTTGGGTGTTTTTTTCTCTCTTTAGATTAACTTTAAAGGTAATAAAAATTAATTATGGCCTAGACCAGTGGTTCTCAGCCAGGGGTATGCATACCCCTGGAGATATGCAGAGGTCTTCCAGGGGTACATCAACTCATCTAGTTATTTTCCTAGTTTTACAACAGGCTACATAAAAAGCACTTGTGATGTCAGTACAAAGCAAAAATTCATACAGCCAATGACTTGTTCATACTGCACTATTTGCTATACACTGACATGTAAGTATAATATTTATATTCCAATTTATTTATTTTATAATTGTATGGTAAAAATGAGAGAGCAATTTTTCAGTAATAGTGTGCTGTGACACTTTTTTGTATCTTTGTCTGACTTTGTAAGTAAGTAGTTATTCAGTGAAGTGAAACTTTGATTTGTCTTGCGTACTCCGACTCTTGAAAGGGGTACAGTAGTCTGGAAAGGTTGAGAGCCACTGGCTTAGACAAACATTAAACAAGGGCAACTCCTCATTGCTGTTTTTGTGACCATTCAGATATGTTAAACTAACTTATTTTTAACAAGGGGAGCTTCATATTCTCTCTCCTTTCAGTCTCATCCTTTTTAGTCTTTAATTAATTTTTCCTCGGTAAAACACAAGTATTATTTAAAATTAACTTTTCCAGTCCATTTGTAGAACTTCACAATAAACTAAAAAAACATATTAATACATTAATGTTGAGAAAGCAAGGCCCAATTTTGTGTTTAGGGTTGAACTAGAGCAATTGTTCAGCACTTATTACGGTGAAGAATAAAGTTTGATTCCAGTGGAATTAGACCGATATATATGTCCCCGGAGGCGGAAGACCCAACCAATGCTATATGATTACAGTATATAAAAAAAAAAAAAAAAAATAAGTGTGTGCAAGAGAGAGGATTAGTTTTCCGGCTGTTTGGTGGGGAGGAAATTGAGGGATGGTAAAAACAGAGCTCCTCTTGAATTCATTCTGGGAAAGAAGTAGGAAACTCATTTTTGCTTCAAGTAAACAAAACATGTATAAAAGGTAAGATTCTTCTATCTGCATCCAAGTGACAGACTGTATTTGTTATAGTCACACTAACATAGGTTCAAAGTATGGAAACTAGACACAGTGGTAAAGGAGGGGAGAAAATAACACATGTCTAGAAGTGAAAATATTTTTCAAATTTTTTTCACATCTTCCCTACTACCATTTCCCCCCCAAACTTAAGTTCAGAGAGGTATGTTAACACTTTGTAGGAGTGGCCAAGTTAAGGGAGGCTTAGAACTAGTGCTTTAGCTTAATAAAGTTGTGTGGAGAAAACTTCCATGCTTATCCATGGCATTTTGTTCATTGCTAAACTTGAATGTTGTTGTGAGTAGTGTAGGTATAGTGTCCTAGAATTTATGTAACTATTTGTTATGCTTACTATCCTTACCATTGTACTATGCAGCCAGTCAATTTTGCATCCCCAGTTTGTCTGCTTTTTCCATCTCCTCTACAACAGCAACCTTCCTAACTTTTAACACTTATATTTTTATTACTGAAACAGCTATTTATAATAACAATCTAGTCTCAGAACTGACATCTTCTGGTGACATTGTAGTTGTAGCTATGTTGGTCCCAGGATATTAGAGTGACAAGGTGAGTGAGGTAATATCTTTTATTGAACCAACATCTGTTGGTGAGAGAGACAAGCTTTCAAGACATACAGAGCTGCTCTTCTGGTCTGGGAAAGGTACTTTCAGCATCACAGCAAAATGCAAGATGAAACAGATTGTTTAGTTAGTGCATATTGTAAGGGACCATTCAAGGTAGAGTGGCCCATTAACATTTCTACAGTCAGAGGACAAAAAGAGGGGGTTAGTGGCTTACAGATTGTTGTAATAAGCCATAAATCCAGTGTCTCTGTTCCATCCATAATTTTTAGTGTCTAGCAGAGTTATGAATTTAAACTTCCAGGTTCATCTTTTGAAAGTGTTGTACAGGTTTACTTTGGGGCTGAGGACCGAAAGGTCAGATATGGAGTGCTTGCTTTGTGAAAAATGTTTACCCACTGGTGAACTGGTGGTGTGGTCTTTTATCATTTTCCTGTATGAGTTCATTCGAGAGCATAGTGACTGTCTGGTTTCACCCACAAAGTTGTTGTTGGGGCATTTAGTGCATTGAGTGAGGTATACCACATGTTGTGATAGGCATGTATAGGATCCATGGATCTTAAAAGGTGTGTTGATCATTGTAATAGTAGAGAGATGTCTGCAGGTTTTGCATCTGTTCTTCTGGCAGGGTCTGCTGCTGCTTTGAGGTGGTGTCCTGGTATGTGAGGAACTTGCTGATGATGAGGTTGGCGGGTTGTTTGAAGGCCAGAAGAGGGGGGGGGGTTCATGAACAATTTCAGCCACAGTGTGGCTAAATCATATAACTTAGCTTTGCAGGATATCCTTGGCGTGGGGACCCAATCAGTTGCCCTGTTGGTCACCTCCTAAAGCTGGCCCTGAGTATTAGTCATAATTTACTTAATGATACTTACGGTGGGCGGGGTCTCTCTTTTTTTTTTTTTTTTCTCCCCCCCCCCCCCCAAGTTTTAGTAGCGGGAGAGTCACAATTTTTTTTTTTTTTAAAGTCAGCACAAAAAAGGTAGAGACACACTGCTTCAAAGGAAGCATGAGTTCATCAGAAAGTTGTCACTGGATAATATGGTCAACTATCAACCAGTTTCTAATCTTCTATTAAGTTAGGATTATCAAAGAGATTGTAGTAAGGCAACTTTCATAGTATCTGGATGCCTCCAGTTTCCTTGACCTTCATGGGTGGTTGGTAGCATAGGCTGGGGAAAGCTGTGCCTCCCCAAACAACCTGCATGTTCCCACCCACACTCCGCCCTGAAGCCCTGCCCCGCTTCCTTCCAGATCCCTTTCTGCTGTTCCGTGGCCAAAAGGTTGGGGCAGGCAGGCTGGACCGTGTGCACACAAGCCCTAGGGTTGAGGGTGCTGGGGCTGAGCCCATGCCACACCACCCCTCCATTCGCCCAGCGCTGGGACCGCACCACCCACCCAGTGCTCTGGGGCCGGGGGTGCTCCGGGGCTGGGGGCACTTTAGCCACGCTGCCTGCCCAGCACTGGGACCGGGAGCATTCCAGCCATGCCGCTTGCCTGGCAATCTGGGGCTGGGGACCCGTGGGAGGGCAGAAGGGGAGGGGCTTTGGGTAGAGGAGGAGGGGCCCAATGGCATGTTTACCCACCATCTATGTTGACCTTTGTCAACTAGAGATTCCAAACTGGGTGTGTCCTGCAGACTGAACTTGTGTGGTGGATATGCTGTTGGATGAAAAGTCAGGAATCCAATTCAGGTGTTTGATCTGTCACTTTCCTGTGATACCATGGACCAGGAAGTGATGATGGAATGTTTGCAGGCCCTTGCTTAATTTCATCTCCCCATAGCAAAATTTGTAACGGTCTTCAAAAAGCCATTTTTAATATGCTACGATATTGAGATTTATTAATGATTTAAAAAAAAACCACAAGGTTTGTTTGTTTGGATTAAAGCAAGGAAGTAATACAATAAAACTGCAATATTGTGGTTGGTGCAATTTCTGGAAAATTTAACTACTGTTTTTATTCACCAACTTTCTAGGGTTAATAATCCCAGTCTTTCCAATTTCATGTGAGTTTTTCTATGCCCTTGATCATTTTCAAAAGCCTTCTCTGAACCACCTCTAATTCTGCATTCATTCTCTTGAGGTGAGGGAAATGGTACTACACACAGTATTCCAGTTGAGGCCATGCCATTGATTCAGACAGTGGTGTTAGAATATTTTCTTCTTCCTGTTCCTTTTGCATCCCAGCATCTTGTTTGCTTCCCCCCTGCCCCCCAACTTCATGTTGCATAGAGGATTTACCCAATATTCCCTCTAATTTTTTCCATCCATGTGTGGAATAAATTTTGCTATATGTACTGAGGTATGTGTGGATGTGCACCACCAGTAGAAACAAAAAACCTAGATACAATATATATATATTTTAAAGTTACTATAGGGATAATTACTCCAGCCACGACAGATTAGGCATTTTAGAACTCACTACTCAAAGAATTAAATTTAAGTGTAAGAGAAATAAGTTAGGAAATGCATAGACCAATCAAAAAAAAAACAACACACTTTGAAAGAATTAAATGACAGAGAGTATATGTGCATTGCAGGAAGTACCAAGTAACAAGTACGAAGTAACAACAATAATAATACAAGTATGTGTTAGGAGGTGAGTGTGACGCAGAGACTGTGTGTGTGCTGGCTGCTGGGGAAGTTTCTGAAAGACACCGTGTGCTGTCTCTTTAAGGCACTCACTGAAAGCTCTCCTGCTCAGCCCTGAGCACTGTCTCCCTTCCTCTGCTCTGTGGAGATGGGGCACATGGGGGGGCGGGGGAGGGAGAGTGAGAGAGACAGAGATTATGTGAGTTGGCTGCTGGGGAAGTCTCAGACTGTGCGTTTTCTCTTTAAGAAAGGCCGGCAGGCACTCACTCACCCCCCCTCCCCCGGAGGCTGGTTCAGAACTCAGACGGCAGCAGCTCTCTCCTGCTCTGAGTTCTGAGCCAGGCTGTCCCTTCTCCCCTGCTCTGTGGAGATGAGATACAGGGGTGAGGGAAGGGGGATACCCTGACACACTCTGCACAGCTAGCAGAAGGGTCCCAGAAGCAGCTGCAGGACTAACGTGTCTGCAAAGCAGCGGGGAGGAGGGCACCTAAACACACACTGCTGGATGCCTGCCAATCAAGTGCGTGGCACTTGAATCTCTCCTGTGCAGCCCTCAACCACGCAGCTTAGAGGGAACACAGGTCTTAACTGAGCTGTTTACAGTGATGCCAAGACCCCTTTTCTGAGTTGCTAATTGATTTATGACCTTGTAAACTGTACAAGTAGTTCAGATCTTCATTCCAATGTTTATTACTCTGCCTTTCTTAACGTTGAATTAAGTCTGCCATTGTATTGCTCATTCAGTTATTTTATGGTAACAACATAAGAACGGCATACTGGGTCAGACCAAAGGTCCATCTAGCCCATTATCCTGTCTTCTGGCAGTAGCCACTTCCAGGTGCTTCTGAGGGAATAAACAGAACCGGTAATCATCAAGTGTTCCATCCCATCACCCATTCCCAGCTTCTGGCAAATAGAGGCTAGGTACACCATCCCTGCCCATCCTGGCTAATAGCTATTGATGGACCTATCCTCCATGAACTTATCTACTACTTTTTTAAACCCCGCTATAGTCTTGGCCTCTGCTAAGGCCCCCCTTACGCTATTCCATACTGATCCTAAGGGCTGTCGCAGCTCCCTAATGGGTATATAAGAAGTACAAAGGTGGCTGAAAGCCATGTTTGTCTTTCTTCCCTCCTACCCCCAAATTCCTTCATTCAACAAAAAGACAAAGTAACCTAAAATTGTGTGTCAGAGGTTCATTCCGTGATTTTCCCAATATAGTACACTTGTTCATCTGACATTTTGTTCCTATTTCTATTCCTAAGGACACTAAAGTAAAGATCACTTCTCATATCTGCATGATGACTGTACTATGGTGTTCTGTTCTACACATATGTGATACCCTGTGGCTCTTCCGGTTTGGATTCTGCTGGGAATGTCTCTTTATATGTGCAAGTGGAATGTTAGAGATGCAATCCAACATCTCAGGACAATTGGTGAAAAATAGGCTCTTAAAGTGGATTGCCACTTGCACTTACAATCATACAAAAAGAAAACTCTGAATTTGAAAACTGTAAAGCAGAGTCTCTGTCTTTCATGGTGATGAGCAAGACATTCTCTTAAAATACTTCTCTTTATTTCTTGATGATGTAAATGAATACTTTCATAAAATTACTTTCTTCCCTTTCAGTAAAAAAGGAACAGTTAAGTAAAAATTAACCTCGTGAGGCAGCATCTTACAGAAAATTATTTTGAATTGTTCAGCCACTCATGTGGTCAGATTTGTTTGCAGAGCATGAAGTACTTCAGCATTTGCATTTGGAGAAATGTGTTGGCGCTGTATGCATTTGTAGCATGGGTGACAAGGTACAGGCTGCTAACATGGGATTTGACTGCTCTTTCTGTTCCAACGATTTACGGGGGGATGGAGGAAACTGTGGTGTACTTCTAAAACAGTGGTGTCCAGCCTGTTGCCCTCGAGGTAGACTGCATTAAAACTTGTGTTCCATGAGCTGCATCATCTATCTTTGAAACACTTAGATTTAAATCAACCTTGTTGCTATAGAGAGTAAGGTAGGGCATTGACTTCAACTGCTCCCTCTGCGCCTTTCTGATGTGAGCTGGGAGTATTCTGAGCAGCTATGGTCTTTTAGCTGCTAGAGCTCAAGGAGGGAGGAGAGAGTTGCTTTCTTCAAACTTTTTGAAACAAAATGTTTGGCTGTCAGGGAGAGAATGTTGTACTCCACAGTCCTGCACCTAGCTTTCAGTTTGCTTGAACACTGAGCAATTTTTGCAGCTTGTCTTCAAAAAGCCTTTAATATGCTGTGATGTCGATTGTTTGTTTGTTTTTTACAATTAAAACAAACATCTAGCCTTAATGTGGTTGTTAAGGTAAGGAAGCACTACAATAAAATTGCAACATTCCAGTTGAAGGAATTTCTGGGAAATTTAACTATTGTCTTAACCTGCAGTTAAACTGTCTTGACTTAATTCTTATTAAGTCATAACATACTCCCCCCAGTAATGTTACTAGGTTTTACTTACTAGCAACAAGGACTTTCTAGGAGAGGAAATAATCTTGGGGGACAAATTCCCATATTTACAACTATCTATTAAAATAGTTACTCAAAATAGAGGTCAGTTTTTATTATTATTTCTTATTATTTATTATATTTACCTATTATTTCCTCTCCTAGAAAGTCCTGACCTCTATTTTGAGTAACTATTTTAATAGATAGTTGTAAATATGGGAATTTGTCCCCCAAGATTATTTCCTCTCCTAGAAAGTCCTTGTTGCTAGTAAGTAAAACCTAGTAACATTACTGGGGGGAGTATGTTTGTGTTTGTGTGTGTGTGTGTGGGGGGGGTATTTTTGTGGGCATTAAAAGACTGTATGAAGTTGTCTTTGTATAAGCATTTTGATAAATTTCATCTCTGTTCAGTGGAGACATGGTGGGGGGCAGTCAGTGACTGCAAAATTGGAAAAGAAATGAGAGATTTTTATCTAAGCTTCTAAATCACTGTTGGGGTGGGGGGGGAAAGGATAGTAGAAATCACTTAAATGTACAGTAAAAGTTTTTTGGCACACTTTAAAAAAATAACATTTACCTATTGTGGTTCATTTCACTTTCTAACAGTATCCTTTTCAAACTTCTGACCTAGTTGTGGCTGAGAATTGTAAGAATTGTGTACTGTGCTGAAAACTTGATTGAAATATGTAACGAGTATATAAACTGAAGATATGGAAATAATGCCTCAACACAATTAGCATGCTGCAGTAGAATGTAGCTAACGTTTTACAAATCCACAAATCTGATTCTCTCTCACAAGAAAAATCTCTCCCATTTTCGCAGCAAAGATTTATAGCAGAGTGCCAGAATCAAGTCTCATAACAGGAAGATTCTCAGATACTTTTACAAACTATACCTCAGTATTCCTACTTGTATTCAGGAAAGTACTAGTGTAAAATTAAATTATAATGGTCAAATAAAATACATTTTATGTTGGTGAATTATCAAGCTGAATAAAACCAGACTTTTTTTTTAGTACACATTAGCAAAGTTCTAGTATAGCTGCATTAAATTCCATTTCTTGTATTGGATCCCAGTAAAGCTGCAGACATTACAGGGGGATGGTCATCAAAAATATTCAATGTTGCATAAGCCAAGGAGCAATGCTTTAGTGCATCTTGACAGTAAGATGAAATGTAAAGCACATCCTCCCTATGCATATAAATCTTATCCCTTTCTAGCTAACATATATGGAGAAGAGAAGTCTTCTAGAGTTTTGTTAATATGTAAAACTTGTTTGAGATAAATACTTATCTATAAACCACTGTGTATTCTTTAAAATACATTTTTGTTCACTTTAAAAGCTGTAACTTTTAATTGCATCTAGTCTCCAGAAGCTGTAAACAGTGTCTGGAGCAGACAGTAATGACAGACCCTGTGCAACATAGAACCAATTAAAGATGATCTTTAGAAGCATTGCTTGTGCAATTGATATGTCCTTGCCTGATGAGGGAGATCAATCATTTTAGTCTTTCCTGCATTAATAGCATTCTGGATGGTAGCAGGTACTTAGTAGTTAACGGATTCCCAGTTGTCTCAGTAGTTTATATTGGTCAGATCCTTAAAGCATAGCAGGGGAGTGAAGTCCCTATTCCCGCAGCTATCTGTCTTTTAGAGAGTCGAGAGTCACAAGGAGCAAGCAGAATTAGATGTCTGCCCACGGGGCTGTAATCAGCAGCCTGTGACAGTACTGTGAGCAAGGAAAATGAATTTAACACGCTCCTTGCCTCAATTTTTTTCAGATAGTGGCCAGAAGAAGAACCCAGACAAGAAAGATGGGCGACGAATGTCTTTTCAGAAGCCTAAAGGGACTATTGAATATACAGTAAGTTGCTGCTTGGCTGTTTAAATATTGCTTTTGCATAGAATGTGTGTAGACTTGAAGTTTTTGATACGTAATGTAAACAAAATTGCTTTGATTGCCTTTGTTCTCTTCAGTCCGTACTTTACTTCTGATAGTTGATTATCTTATTAGGAATTAAGTAGCTAGTATTCTTAATGTTTTCCAGCAGGGATATGAAGCATACTGCAAAAGTGAAACTTTAGTTTTCTATGCAAGTTAAATTAATAGTTGAATAAATGTCAATCAATAGAATTATCTCTTGAAGCCTAATTATTCAATAATTTACAGTAAATAACGAACTATAAAATCACTTACGAATTCTAAAGCTTTCAGCATCATTAACAATCCACTGAATTCAGGAGAAATAATAAAAATAGGGTTAGGTCTGTCTTGGTGGTACCTTTCCAGCATTCTCCTACTAATTTCCATTGATCTATACCTAACAGAGCTGTACTCAGAAGTATCTGAAAATGTGTATATTCCCATCAGTATCTGAAAATGGAGCCTTTCTCTGACTGTTATGTTCTTGAAATGACCCTCAAACTGTGCTGCAGTCAGTTTTTCACGTTTCTGGTTACTAGGGGAAACTGAAGTGAGAAGTATCTGTCTTGTGTTTTAGGCTATATAATTACTGCATATAAATTTTCAATTAACATGTTGGAAAATCAGTCAAGAAGCTCCTGAACAGTTTTGAAGCTTTGATGAAATAAAAATAAATATTTTCCTCTGCAAAGAATAGGATATAAAGAGGTCTAGTAAAGAAAATTATGGCTTTATACAGGAGCTAACTTTGTCACTTTTTTCTTATCTACTAATATGGATTACTTTACCTTCAAGAAATATTGTGGGAGGAGTTGAGGGAGTGGGTTCTTGAGATTAATTCCAAGCTAACTTTTTAGTCTGGTTTGCACAGAAAACAAAACTTCTTACACTGTATATATTCAGCTACTCTGACATGTATGATGAAACAAAATAGGAAAGCGTAACACGCTATTCTGTAGAATAGTTAATCAAATGGATGTATTCTAGAAATAACTATTTTTGTGCCAAGTAAGCACACGGTTCTGTATTGCAATAGCTGAGAAAGTTTATGGGGGGGGAGGAGTTGTATGCTATAATTGAGTTTGAAACTTGTGTGGCTTGAGTTGGTTTTTTTGTTTGCAGTAACAAATTACAAGATTATGCGTTGTAGATATCATCTCCAATGGTACTTACCACTTGATTTAGTGAAGGAATATTGTTCACATACTGTGTCTTCCATTAAAGGGATCTCATTTGTGCATCTGCAGCACATGTATTTTGATTTGCTTAAGGGTTTAATATTGGTTTAGTCATGAAGTGCTCTCCTTGGTGAAATTTTTCTGTCCACGTGTTCTGTTTCATCAGGCTTATGATAGCTTGCAATAATGTGTGTACATGTTACTGCAAGCTATCATAAGTTACCATGCCACCACTCCATGTGCACACATTGAATTATAGGGCTCTGCGGCCTGTATATTCAACACATACAATAGGATTTGGGGTTCTGCATCACAGATGGGACCATGATGACCTGCTACCACTGCAGTAACACACGTAAGTTCATATTGCACAGATTGAAATACACTTAGATTTCTGATTGCTTCCCTCTTTTCTATATCTGTGTGAAGGATTGGGCCTACTTTATAGCTCCCTCTTCCAACTGGACCCAGGCTGATGCCTGCGGAGCTAGCTCCCTTCCTGAGGAAATCCTGTCTGGGGCCCTATCACAGAATCCAGGTAGGGTAGTCTCCGGACCAGTTAATTACTGTGGGTTTTATTTCAAGCCTTCTTAATGAAAACAGGATCAGAGCTTCACAGCCTTTCCCCACAAAGCCTGTACAGGTTATGTTCCTTTCCCCCAAATCTATCCCTTACCCCATGAGTTTATCAACCAAAGTTCCTGGCTCTTACCTCAGAGCCCTTTGTGCTAATAGGATTTTTCCCAGTCTCCCTTCTGTCCATCTGTCTCTTGGAGTTGCTTCTCCTAGCAGTTGCTCCAGCCTCTGGCTGGTATTGCCGCCTCCTCTCCCATGTCCTTCTCCACCTTTTATGCGGATGAGCCAATTAAGTTACCTGTCTTTTTCACAGGTGCAGTGGGTGGGGCTAATTAGTCAGCCAACTGCAGGCCTCTCAGCCCTGAAGAATACTATCTCTTATACCTTCATAACCCCATCCTCACTCCCCACCCTCAAAAAAAGTGGTATCAATAATATAGTTTGCTACATGCTATTTTACATCTTTTTGGGGACATTTGGGCCCTATCATTTCTTCCAGCTGCAGATTGTTTACAACAGGGAAATACTTAGTTTATATTCTGTAAAACTCACATAATGAGATGGTATCCTAGACTTTAGAATCATAGACTTTAAGGTCAGAAGGGACCATTATGATTGTCTAGTCTGCCCTCCTGCACAACGCAGGCCACAGAATCGCACCCACCCACTCCTATATCAAACCCCTAACCTATGTCTGGGCTATTGAAGTACTCAAATCGTGGTTTAAAGACTTCAAGGTGCAGATAATCCTCCAGCAAGTGACCCTTGCCCCAAGCTGCAGAGTAAGGTGAAAAACCCCCAGGGCCTCTGCCAATTTGTCCTGGAGGAAAATTCCTTCCCGACCCCAAATATGGCGATCAGCTAAACCCTGAGCATGTGGGCAAGACTCACCAGCCAGACACCCAGGAAAGAATTCTCTGTAGTAACTCAGATCCCACCCCATCTAACATCCCATCGCAGGCCATTGGGCATATTTACTGCTAATAGTCAAAGATCAATTAATTGCCAAAATTAGGTTATCCCAGCATACCATCCCCTCCATAAACTTATCAAGCTCAGTCTTTTGCCCCCACTGCTCCCCTTGGAAGGCTGTTCCAGAACTTCATTCCTTTGATGGTTAGAAACCTTCATCTAATTTCAAGTCTAAACTTCCTGATGGCCAGTTTATATCCATTTGTTCTTGTGTCCACATTGATACAGAGCTTAAATAATTCCTCTCCCTCCCTGGTATTTATCCCTCTGATATATTTATAGAGAGCAATCATATCTCCCCTCTGCCGCTTTTTGGTTAGGCTAAACAAGTCAAGCTCTTTGTGTCTCCTTTCATAAGACAGGTTTTCCATTCCTCGGGTCATCCTACTAGCCCTTCTCTATACCAGTTCCAGTTTGAATTCATCCTTCTTAAACATGGGAGACCAGAACTGCAGACATTATTCCAGATGAGGTCTCAGCAGTGCCTTGTATAACGGTACTAACACCTCCTTATCTCTACTGGAAATACCTCGCCTGATGCATCCCAAGACCGCATTAGCTTTTTTCACGGCCATATCACATTGGCAGCTCATAGTCATCCTGTGATCAACCAATACTCCACGGTCCTTCTCCTCCGCTCATGAGACCCCAGCTTATAACAAAAATTCTTGTTGTTAATCCCTAAATGCATGACCTTGCACTTTTCACTATTAAATTTCATCCTGTTACTATTACTCCAGTTTACTAGGTCATACAGATCTTCCTGTATGATATCCTGGTCCTTCTCTGTATTGGCAATACCTCCCAGCTTTGTGTCATCCGCAAACTTTATTAGCACACTCCCACTTTCTGTGCCAAGGTCAGTAATAAAAAGATTGGTCCCAAAACCGATCCCTGAGGAACTCCACTAGTAACCTCCCTCCAGCCTGACAGTTCACCTTTCAGCATGACCTGTTGTAGTCTCCCCTTTAACCAGTTCCTTATCCACCTTTCAATTTTCATGTTGATCCCCATCTTTTCCAATTTAGCTAATAATTCCCCATGTGGAACCGTATCAGATGCCTTACTGAAATCGAGGTAAATTGGATCTACTGCGTTTCCTTTGTCTAAAACAGTGGTCTCCAAAGTGGGGTGCGCAAGAGGATCCTTGGGGGTGCGTGGCAGGAGGAGTGCTTCTCCTCCCCCCCCCCCCCCCCCCCGGCCGGCTTTTTTTTTAATAAACTTCGGCAAAAATGGTAGAGACTGCGCGGCAGGGGATGCGTGCTCAAATTTTTTTACTGATAGGGGTGCGTGATCAAAAAAGTTTGGAGACCACTGATCTAAAAGATCTGTTACCTTCTCAAAGAAGATCAGGTTGGCTTGGCATGATCTATCTTTTTGTAAAACCATGTTGCATTTTGTCCCAATTACCATTGACCTCAATGTCCTTTACTACGTTCTCCTTCAAAAATTTTTCCAAGACTTTGCATACTACAGATGTTAAACTAACAGACTTGTAGTACCCAGATCACGTTTTTTTTTCTTTTCCTTAAAAATAGGAACCGTTAGCAATTCTCCAGTCATACGGTACAACCCCTGAGTTTACAGATTAATTAAAAATTCTTGCTAATGGATTTGCAATTTCATGTGCCAGTTCCTTTAATGTTCTTGGATGAAGATTATCTGGGCCCCCCGATTTAGTCCCATTAAGCTGTTAGAGTTTGGCTTCTACCTCGGATGTGGTAATATCTACCTCCATATCCTCATTCCCATTTGTCATCCTACCATTATCTCTAAGCTCCTCATTAGTCTCGTTAAAGACTGAGGCAAAGTATTTGTTTAGATATTGGGCCATGCCTAGATCATCCTTAACCTCCACTCCATCCTCAGTGTTTTGCGGGCCTATGTCTTCTTACTTTGTTTTCTTCTTATTTATATGGCTATATATAGGAGAGGGATAGCTCAGTGGTTTGAACATTGGCCTGCTAAACCCAGGGTTGTGAGTTCAATCCTTGAAGGGGCCACTTGGGGATCTGGGGCAAAATCAGTACTTGGTCCTGCTAGTGAAGGCAGGAGCTGGACTCAATGACCTTTCAGAGTCCCTTCCAGTTCTATGAGATAGGTATATCTCCATTTATTATTAACCTTTTACTATTGATTTTAATTCCCTTTGCAGGTCCAACTCTACAAGGCTTTTGGCCTTTCTCACTTTATCCCTACATGTTCTGACCTCAATAAGGTCGCTTTCCTTGTTGATTCCTCCCATCTTCCACTCCTTGTAGGCTTCCTGCTTTTTCTTAATCACCTCTCTGAGATCCTTGCTCATCCAGTTTGGTCTACAACTCCTGCCTATGAATTTTTCCCCCTTTCTTGGGATGCAGCCTTCTGATAGTTTCTGCAACTTTGACTTGAAGTAATTCCAGGCCTCCTCCACCTTTAGCTTCACAAGTTCTTCAGTCCAATCCACTTCCCTAACTAATTTCCTTAATTTTTTAAAGTTTAAAGTTAGCCCTTTTGAAATCAAAAACCGTAGTCACAGATCTATTTTTGTTTATCCTTCCCTTTAGTTTGAACTGAATTAGCTAGCTCATGATCGCTCGAACCAAGATTGTCCCCACTACTCACCAAAACCAAATCTAAAATGGCATTCCCTCTTGTTGGTTCAGCAACTGCTTGGTGAAGGAATCCATCAACTATCACATCCAGGAAAATCTGAGCCCTATTAGTATTACTAGCACTTGTCCTCCAGTCTATATCTGGGAAGTTAGTCTCCCATGATCACACAATTCCCATTAGTATTTACTTCATTAAAAACATTAGAGGTTTCTATCCATAGCCAAATCGGATCCCGGTGATCTATAGCACACCGCAAGTAATATCCCAAGGGAGGCTCTAGTAGCTTTCTTCCCCAATGTGATTTTTGCCCAGACAGACTCGGTCTTATCCATTCCATCACTTCTTATTTCTTTACAGTCTACCTCATCGTTGATATACAATGCTACTCCACCACTTTGGCCTTTATTTCTGTCTTTCCTAAACAGCACATACCCTTCACTACCTGTACTCCAGTCATGACTACTATTCCACCATGTTTCTGTTATCCCTATAATATCTGGTTTCACCTCCTGCACCAGTAACTCTAGTTCCTCCATTTTGTTACCTAGGCTCCTCGCATTGGTGTACAAACATGTTAATTTTTGCTGTTTGGCTTTGCTCAATTTCTTTACCCGATTAGGCCCAGACATTCTACTGCCAGTATCGCCTATTAGACTGGTATCTACACTACCCTTCCTCCTTATGTCCATTCTCCTACCCACGGTAGTATCCTTTCTTACTTCGTTTTTTTCTCTCTCAATGTTTAAAATCCAGCATGGAGATTACCTGGATATCTCCCCCAGATTCCTAGTTTAAAGCTCTCTTAATCAGTTGTGCCAGCCTGCATCCTAGAAGTCTATTTCCCTCCCTACTCACGTGAAGTCCATCCTGAGAGAACAGTCCTCTGTCCATGAATGCCTCCCAATGGCCATACATCCCAAAGCCCTCCTTATAGTACCACTGCCTGAGCCATCTGTTGATCATCATAATCTTGTCAGACCTTTGTTACCCTTCTCTAGGAACAGGCAGAATCCCACTGAAGATCACCTGAGCTATATTGTTCACATATGCATAGTCTGTGTATTTGATTCTAAAAACCGCAACAATTCATAACAATAGTTAGTCTTTCTGGGTCAAATCTCAAAGCATACAACTTTTGGACTCTTTTGCCCTTTCTTCTGGTAATTAGCATCAGCTTGGAAAAATTCTCCCTGCATCTGTCAATTCACAAGGCAGTCCCAGGAGATATGATACTGGGGTCCTGTGTTAGCCAAGCCTGTACTACTGTCTTGGATAGATAATTGGCTTTGCATGATACAAAGAAATCTGGTCTCATCAGAAATCACTACTATTGTAAATATCAGTTTCTTTAATTGTAGAATTTCTCTCCTTTTCTAAATATCAGTCATCTGAGAAACATAAAAGGATGTATCATCTGCTTGAAAACTCCCAATTGCAGTGGCTGTTCCTACCCAATTCTCTCTCAAACCTGATATATTGCTCTGTAAAATTTTCTGAAACTGTGTTCTGGGTTCTGTTGCTTAATAGACTGTACTACTTCTAGTAGAGAGACAAGGTGGGTGAGGTAATACCTTTTTATTGGACCATTTCTGCTGGTTAGAGAGACAGAGCTCTTCTTTCAGGTCACCTTGTCTCTCTAATACCCTGGGACTAACATGGCTACGACAATACTGCATACTACTTCTAGTAGGTAGCAGCACTAAAACCACAGAGATCATTCAGTATGCTTTTGAATAGCATTTCCATACTAATAATATCTTACGTATATGGCTCCCACTACTGTAATATCTGAGAGCCTCAATTTTTAATGCATTTATTCTCATGTGATTTGTGTTTAGGTTGCAGCATATAATAAAGAGCTTTGACATATTAGAATGATGCCTGATACTTGACAAAATATGGTTGCTTTTATCATATATCAGAGGGGTAGCCATGTTAGTCTGGATCTGTAAAAGCAGCAGAGAGTCCTATGGCACCTTATAGATTAACAGACGTATTGGAACATGAGCTTTCATGGGTGAATACCCACTTCGTCGGATGCATATAGTGGCAATTTCCAGAGGCAGGTATAAATATGCAAGCAAGAGTGAGTCAGGCTAGTCTATAAGGTGCCATGGGGCTCTTTGCTGCTTTAACCATATTTTGGACATTTAAGTGCATTTGGAAAGAATTTTTGTTTGGCTGATTCTGTGCATGGTGGCTGGCTTATTTTGGGGGAGAGAATCAGGAGAAGGGGCTAGGACCAAAGGACTAATAAGCCAATATTTTTGTTTTGTAGGGATTTTTGCTAGTCTGTCATGGAGGCTCCAAAGTAGGCTTGTTTAGGTAGCAGTTTTAAATATACTAGTATAAGTACCTCCTCTACTGCCTCCCAGAGCCTGCACCCCAGACCCCCACCCAAATTCCATCCCAGAGCCTTAAGCAGGTGGGGGGCAGAGTTTTGCGGGGACAGGTTCTGGGTAGCATGAGTGACATTGGCCCCGTGGGAGGATTTGCGGACTGGCACTGGCCTTAAAGTAAATTGAGTGAGACCCCTGCTATGCAGCCTTTGGCTCACACTATGGCTACATCTACACTACAGGGGGGGGGTCGATTTAAGATACGCAAATTCAGCTACGTGAATAGCGTAGCTGAATTGGACGTATCGCAGCAGACTTACCCCGCTGTAGGGACGGCGGCAAAATCAACTTCTGCCGCTTCCTGTCGACGGCGCTTACTACCACCTCCGCTGGTGGAGTTAGAGCGCCGATTCGGGGATCGATTGTCGCGTCCCGACGGGATGCGATAAATCGATCCCCGAGAGGTCGATTTCTACCCGCCGATTCAGGCGGGTAGTATAGACCAGACCTTAGCCTGAGACAGCCAAGTCTAATATAGTGTGGGTTACTAACAACCTTATTCACCATATATAAATTTTACCAATCCCAAAAGATCGGGCATATTACCCACCAGGTCAGTGAATATTTCAGCTCTTACCCAAGTACACACTTAAAGCCAATCCCTATTAACTAAATCTAAGATTTATTAATAGAAGAGTTGCTGTGGTTAAAGATCATTATACATGCAGATATGAATAGAGTTCTTAGGTCAATTTCATAGCAGATGGTGAAGCTGCTGATTTTGCAAAAATCTTTCTGGAATCAATTTAAAAGGTTATAGTCCAGTCAGCGGTCCATGTGCGGAGAGCTTGCTCAAATTCTTCCATGAGAATTTTCAGAGTGGATCCAGAATAACCTGGAGACCTCAGTCTTGTGGGCTTCTACTTTCCCTGTCAAAGTTTAAGCATATCTGAGATAGCAAGGATCAGGCCTCAAACTTTTTTTATAGCTGAAGTTCAGCAGTGGTCTCAGCAGGCCCTCCTGGGCTGAAGAGGAGTTAATGTATATTGTTGCTTTGAAGCTAATCTATTTCCTAGGCATACAAGGGAACTAGTTGCATTCATTAGTGCAAGGGAATTAACCATTAACTAGTTCACAGGTAGTTTATTACAAACTTCAAAGAGAAATGAAAACAATATTACACCACAAGTCCCATCTAAATGATAATATCCACTTTTGATCTCTGAATCCATAGACTGTTTAGCATCTACAAGCTAATTAAATCACATTTTTAAACTTCTAACAAGATATAGGTGAGCACTGACAAATATAATCAGTATCTATTCTTAATTCTCTACTGATACAGGCCTACATGTCAAGGATTCAAGTCTATTTAACATGGCTTTGCTAGCTATCTACAACGAATGTCCCTGTTTACTGTTTCAGTGTTCTTCTAATCTGTCCTTATGGGTTGCTTTTAAGTCATCCAGCCTGCTGGTTACTTAACCTTCACTGGCTCAGCATCACAGATGACTGTAAACTCTCAATAGCTTAGAGGCCCTACTCTTGAGTGTCTGTGGACCCTTGTCTTAATCCTTGTGGGTCTTAAAGTCCAGTCTTTGGCACACACTCATTTTGATGTCCTGTCTAGCCAAATGTAGGAGTGAAAGAGCAAACTAACTATTTGATAAGTCCCTTGTAATGGACAGATCAAGTAGCTTGCCTGTAAGGTTGAAGTAAAACCTTTGATCATAACTACAGTAACTCCTCACTTAACGTCCTCCCACTTAATGTTGTTTCAAAATTATGTCGTTGCTCAATTAGGGAACATGCTCATTTAAAATGTCGTTTGGCTACCTGCTCTGTCCACTGCTTGTAAGAGTCTGTGGAAGAGCAGCGACTTTACAAGGGAGCATTGCACAAGTTCCTTTTCTCCGCCTCCTTCCCCGTCCTCCCAGCGCTTCCTCCACTGCCAAACAGCTGTTTGTCAGCGCTTTGGACTTTCTGGGAGGGGAGGGGGAGGAGCGGGGAAGTGCCGCGTCTCTGCTCCTGACCCTCCCTCCCAGAAAGTCCTAAGCACCAACAAACCAACTGTTTAGTGGTGCTTAGGACTTTTGGGGGGTAGGGAGAGGAGGAGCGGAGATGCGATGTGCTCCGGACAGAGGTGGCGTGGGGGTGGGAAGAGGTGGGCCTGGAGTGGAGCGGGGATGGTAAGAGGCAGGCCTGGAGCATCCCCTGGCAAAGTCGGCGCCTGTTCTTCTCAGGGGAAGCTGCTGCGAAGGTGATTCCTAGCGTCCTTGCCTGCAGCGGGCTGTGCTTGTGTGAGGTAAGCCAGGGGCACTTCCCAACCACAGTACAGTACTGTACAGTATATAATGCCTTTTGTGTGCCCCCAAAAATTTTCCTTGGAACCTAACCCCCTGCATTTACCTTAAATCTTATGGGAAAATTGGATTCGTTTAACATCGTTTCACTTAAAGTTGCATTTTTCAGGAACATAACTACGTTAAGTGAGGAGTTACTGTACTGAAAATGGTTTGCCAGTAGTTGCAGAAAACTTGTGCCTGGGTCCTCCACTCTGATAGCTCACTTGATGGACTTAACTAAAATCAGTACCCTTAGGAAATCCTCACTGTGAGGAAAAACTGGTATTCAAAGACATGTCAAGCAATGAAGTGGCCAGTAGTGCCCCTCTCTTTTGACAAGTTTCACCTGTGGCTACCCTCAGTAGTTGCATGGTATGGAAGATACCAAGTGCAGGACTGTGTACTGGCAGCTAGCCTTACTCCTTTTGTGGTGAATGGGTTTTTGTTTTTTTCTTCCTTTTCCCCCTGCACTCTCCCCACGTGAGTGGGTTGAGAGAATGTGGCTTCTGCCGAGTACAGTTTTTTATGTTTTGGAGGGAGGAAGAGAGGAGAAGAGCATCTAATAGTTCATGTGCTCCATCTGACCACCAGCTGGAAGGTAAATAACTCCGTGTTTTGTGGCTTGGTTCTCCACTGACTTGCATCTTTTGTAATTGCATCTATGCAAAGTGAGTCTAAAATGCTACCAGATTAGAACTTTACACTTGCTTGGATAGATATAAGCAACTACACAAGGTGCAAGTCAGTGGAGAATAAGGCCCAATACATTCACACAGCTGAAATGGAGCTGGTCTGGTGACTAATAGATAGGAAAGCTAGAAGAGCTTTTGGGGGTGTGGTTTTTTGCTTTTTGTTTTAATTAAAATGAAAACACAACCTTCTCAGAAGAGAGGAAGCAGAGCTTCATGTTTGCTTGTTAATAGTCTGTGTTGTAGACCAGTCTGGGTGGTCCTTAATTTGTTTTATAGTTTTATCAAATGTACTTCTGTTTTAATTGTGTGTTTAGGAACTTGGATATAAAAAGGGTGGTGAAAAGAAGTCAAACTTGCTCACTGAAAATCTTTGATAACTCCAAAATGTTTTGGAACAATTGGCCTGCTCAGGACTGGCTTATAGTAAAATATTGCTGTGTGTTGGAAATAGATGTTAGATTATGGTGGTACTTTGCATGAAAATTGAATTACCCCTGCAGTTTAAATAGAGTGCACTTCTTCTTTGCTCGTCTTAAATCAGAGAAGTTGACTAATGGTACAAGTTTATCCAGTTTAGCAACTAACAATTGAGTTCTATTGTGTGTATGAACTTTAAGTTAGATGAAAGCCAAAACAACTTTACATAATGAATTTAATTAAAGTGTGTAGAGCTCTGGATATAACACTTTACTTTCTGACTTGACTGTCAACTTACTGCCATGTCTGTAATGAACAATAAATGCCTTGCTCTTGTTATGTTCCTCTTTGGTATTTGGTTTGTAATAGTAATTAAAAAGTGACATTTGGAATAATGGAATTCTTTACTTTTGCGTAAACACAGACAAAAATGTCTACATCACCATGGAATATTGAAATATTACAATGTGCGTTCTTGGATACATGACTCTAGAAGTTTCCAAATGTCAGTTGAGCAGTTGTTTACAAAATAACGAAGTTTGCACATGGCAGAAAACCTATACAGGAAAGCATCTAGATAATTAGCTTCTTGTGACGACCTATTATGTCAGTGTACACACTACAGCCTTGCTTCTGCTGACATATGTGTCCTACTGCACCGGCATAATAACTCCACCTCCACGAGAGGCATAAGCTTATTTTGTGTAGTTAGAGCAATGCAGTGTCCCTGTAGACACTGATACATTCTTGTGAATTTCACTGTTCTCCTGGACTGAACATATGTTGATTTCAGTTTATAGGATAGACATACCCTTAATTGTGTTCACATGCTAGGCTAATGTGGAAGTGACTTCTTTCTAAAGTAAAGAAATACTTTGGCATCCAAAATTGCGGTTTAAGAGCATATGATTGTGATGTGTTCTCAGATACATCAAAAATCATCCCTGAAGCTTCCACCTTTGACCTTGAGTGTTTAAAAAACCAGAAATGGGAAATGTGGATAAACTAACTATCTTTTCTAAAGAAAAGCCACTCTGCTAATAGTACTTAGTGAAATTTTACTAGTAATGCCAGTTTCTTCCAGTCCCCTGGGATAGAAATTACCAGGTGCAAGGGAGAACACGGAGCTGCGGAAGGAGAACTTCCTTCAAAGCTGCCTTTTCTATTCACCCTTATGATCTGCCTGAAAGAATCTTCCAGTTGCTTATTGTAGCAAAAGATAATTTAATTAAACCTCACAAACCCACTCCTTCCTGGAAAGCCATATTTTCTTCTTCCTATGTCCAGTACTGCTTACAAAATTTGTTTTACCCTGCCAAGACATTTAGGTTGCTCCAGAAACCATTAAAATACAGCACAGTTTACAAAATTAGGATAATCAGTGGAATCCATATTGACTGGGAGGAAGAGGGGAGAAAACAACTAATGCACAAGACTTTTTTTACAACAACTCATTTCTCTTTCTTATATATAATATATGGAGAAATGCACATGCACACGCTCTTGCTCTTGCTCTCGCTGTCTCTGATATTTGAGACCCATTAATTTAAATTATGGCTGCAGCTGTCTGAATTTTCTTACTCCCTCAAGACTCAGCTACTACCGCGTAGCTGAGTATCTGCGACACCCGTTGAAGATTCTTCTCATTAGCTTCCATGTGCCCACCATGGAAGAAGCAATAGTCAAATGTTTGAATCTGTTTGTGTTACAGTATGTGCTGTCCTTGTCTTCTGAAGTTATATGATTTTATTCCTGTTTCTACCAGCTGCCTTGCTCTGAAATGTTCCCTGTTTTCTTGATCAATATTTATCACCTGTTTCATTTATACTACACCATTTAAAGGGATGCTCAAACAAGTAGTTTCTAAATTTTTAGATTATGGATTATTTCTCTTGAGGTTTTTTTTGTTTGTTTGTTTTGTTTGTTTTTTAAAGTTAACAGAAATATTACTTTTGGTTGGAAAAGTGTGTGTGTGTGTAAGGCTGACCATTATACTATTTCATAACCGAAATCAAAGATTAAGATAACTAATCTTTTTCCATTATCCAAGTAGAGTGAAAAGCAAACTGAAGTGATATTTGCAATACTGTAAAGAAACAATTCTAATTATTATTATTAGACCGTGACCCTCTAAGACTATCAGTATTTTTTCTCAGTGTACTGCTCCTTCATATACAAGAATAATTTGGAGATTATTTCTGCATTGTCAACCTGTGTTCGCTGTTGTCACTCAATTGTTAATGAATGAATTAGTTAAAGATAATGCTTGTCCCTGAATAGATCTTTGTGGGATTCCAGCTGTTTTTGTCATTAAATGTATTCCTTCTAATGTACTTTAATAATGGCCTCAAAATGCTGTGACCTGGGTGATATTAATGATACTTGGTGGGATGATTCCCATGACAGGAATGTTAAAATCAATGGCTTTAACCTATTTAGAAAGGACCGAGTGCCCAAAAAGGGATGGGGAATGTCAAAAATGGCATTACCTGTTTCTGAGTTACTGATAACTCAGAAGAAAATAAGCTTGAGTACTTATTGATCAATGACTTAACAGGTAAAACACAAGATTTGATACTGGTGTCTGCTACAGACCACCAAAGCATATTTGCGGAATAGGATGACTATTTCCTTACACACCTGGTTGTAACGTGTAAGAAAAATAACTGTGAGATCATGGGGGACTCCAGTTTAAGTGAGATATGCTGGAGGTCTCCTGCTACCAGTACTAAAACATTCTTGTAATTTCAAATGTTATAGATGACCACTTCCTAACTAAGTGTTGCATTCAACATGGGAGAAGTCTATATTAGACCTCATCTTTCCAGCTAAAGAGGAACTGATCACCAAAATAAAAAAATAATGGTAACTTATGTACAAGTGATTATGACTTGATCACATTTATAATGTGCAAACAGAATAAAATTCAGACCAATTATTTTTATATATTGGTGCTTTAAAAGGGCCAGTTTCATACACCTGAAAACAGTTGAAGCAAATCACCTGGGAAGAAGAATTTAATCAGAAAAATGTGAATGATAATTGGGAATCATTTAAGAACAATTTACTAGATGCCCAAAAAGCTACAATTGAGGAAGGAGACCACATAGATTTTTTTATTACCTGATTTAGAGGAGCAGTGAAGGCAGCTGACTTTTTTTTTTTTTTTTTAAGTTACAAATGGAAGAAACTATATGTTGACAGTAATGAACATGAATCAGAAGCTAGGGATTGTAGAAAATTGATAAGGGAAGCAAAGGGACACAAAGAAAAGTCAGTCACCAGCAGAGTTAAGAACAGTAAGGAAGGAGGAGTTTAACGTGATTAGGAACAAAAATAATCCTGACAATGGCATCAGTCCATTACTAGATGGAAATTGTAGAATGATCATTAGTAATACATAAAAGGAAGAAATATTCAATAAATATTCTATATTTGGGGGGAGGGCAGGTGTTATATATGACAACACTCATTCCATTCCACTAGTATTTCAGGAGGATATTAAACAGCAGCTACTAAAATTGATACTTTTTTTCCCCCCTTCAAATCCTGTCTAGATAACTTGCATCCAAGAGTTCTAAAAGAGCTGGCTGAGGAGCCTGTTGGATTTTTAATGTTGGCTCCCCCCCCCCCAAAATAAGTCTTGCAGCACTCAGCTCTTGGCCCTATGCTATTTAACATTTTTATTGATGAAATGGCAGAAACGATAGTTATCACTGATAGTTTGCTGATGACACATTGCGGTAAATAATGAAGAGGACAGATCACTGTTCCAGTGCAATCTGGGTTGATTGGGAAGCTGAACACAAGCAAAGAATATGCATTTTAATCAGTTCAATGTAAATGTATACATTAGGAACAAAGAATGCAGGTCAAACTTACATGATGGGGGAGTCTATACTAAGAGTAAGTGATCCTGGAAAAGATTTGGGGGTTGTGGTGTACAGTCAGCTGAACAGGAGTTTCTACTGTGAGACTGGTGAAAAGGGCTAATGCATAAATAGGAACATTTCAAGCAGGAGTAGAGGATATTTTATTTCTGTATTTGGCAGTGATGCATCTGCTGATGGAATACGGAGTCCAGTTCTGGTGTCAGCAGTTCAAGAAGAATGTTAAATGGGAGAATGTTCAGAGAAGAGCCACAAAAAAACATTAAAGGATTAAGGATAAGAAAACATGCCTTATAGTGACTGAATTCCTTGAGTCTATCTGTTTAGCTTAATAAAGAGAAGGTTAAGGGGTGACTTGATTGCAATTGCTAAGTATCTAAATGGGGAACAAATATTTAATAATGAGCTCTTCAATCTAGCAGAGAAAGGTATAACATGCTTCAATGGCTGGAAGTTGAAGCTAGACAAATTCAGACTGGAAATAAGGTGTGCATTTTTAATAGTGAGAGTAATTAGCCATTGGAACAACTTACCCAGTGCCATGGTGAATTCTTCACCAGTGGCTATTTTAAAATCAAGATTGGATGTTTTTTTTCTAAAGATCTGTTTGTTTTAGGGAAGTTTAATGGCCTGTGTTGTACTGGAAGTCAGACTAGATGATCACAACGGTCCCTCTTGCCCTTGAAATCTATGAACAATTTAATCTGACTACAGCTTTTATATCCTAACTTTATCAGTCTTGCAACTCAATCAAAATTCCGTCCATCGTCTGAGGTGTTAAATTTGAATAAAGTCTACAATAGACGAACGTTAGAGATGTCAGCATGAATTCTGAAGTTTTGCCACTCATTTTATAAACATATACATAGATTTTGACCCTAATATTCTTCAATCGGCTTCCTGTTGATTGAAAATTAATGGGATCAATGGAAGAAAGACCTCACTGTTGATGCAAACATATTAAGAAAAAGAAAATTTTATTACGTTGTTACAAATTTGTTTGCACCTTTATTGAATATTAAGATATAGCTACAAGAGTTATAGCCAGGATACTTGAAAATATAACAAACAATACACATTTAGCTAATTGTTACAAAATAGTAAAAGCTAATAGAAGCAGAAACTCTGCAATTTCTTTTATCTCCCAAAGACGAGCAAAGTTCAGGCATGCAAGTCACATGAACACTTTTTTCTTTTTTGTTTGGAAGTAATCTGATTTGTGAAGGAGAATGCAGGGTTGTGTTATCAGAGCAACACATCTAGAAGGAAAGTGGACTGACACCAAAACACTTTCCTTTTTCTTTGAAAAGAAAAAGGAGAGTTTAAACCCACTCAAAATTCTAGACCTGTCCTTACTGAATTTGATTTTTTTGTAAACATGTAGTCCTCCCTCCTTCCATCTATTTTGAAGAACATTTATGGGGTAGGAAGTCTTTTAGAAGTAACCAGTATCTTCTCTAACTTGTTTCCACTTAAACATTAAAACTTTGTTTCTCAAGTGCTTAAAATGCCATAAGCTTCTTTTAATATAAATATTTGTAAATATTTTGTATCTAAATGCAAGCCTTCATAAAACTGACTGATATATGAATAGTAAAATGTGTTAGGTACAAATATAGCAAGATCATTTGATAGTGATTATTAATGTAAGAAGCCATTTAAGTACATTTATATCAATGGAGAGTTAATTACCGGCAGTGCTCAAACAACTCTCAACCCTGTCAAGAAGATGAGAAAAATCAGCCTTCCAAAAATTGTCATATAAAAGCAACAAGTCAGGCTAAACACTTTCTATAAGTTACTTAATTGTAAAAGACTGTTTTGAGAACTAAAAATTTTTATATAAGTAACGAGTGCTTTGAATTTCTGAAGACAGAATTTCATTTCCTGTCAAAATAATAAAATTGAAAGAATAACTCAGAGGACTGAATACTTTTAAAAGATTTTTAATTTTTTTTAATTTGGATTTTTCCTACCAGAACAAGAACAAAGACAATTTAAAAATATTGCATGTTCATTAAATGAATAGCTTGTTGAGGAGCTGAAAGTATCACCTAAGCCAACCTGAAAGACTTGGAGCCAATGAAAGCATGACAGCAACCAATTTAAATCTAAACAAGCGTAAAAGAGGTGTGTTTTCCCTATATGAAAATAAGGATGCGAAAAGTAAAAAGCCTGAAGTGAGCACCCCACACTCACCCCCTGCAATTCTGCTTAGACAGCAAGCACTCCACAGCTCATCCTGTCTATCTTTACAAGCAAGCTGCTAGAGAGATTTAAAAAAAAAAAAAGACTCAAAAAGGACAAGTTTACACTTAAAACGTTGCATTGGTACATCTGCACTGGTGCAGTTGCGCAACTGTAGTGTTTTAATGAAGATGCCCTATGCTGGGAGAGAGCTCTCCCATCAGCGTTTGTAATCCACCTTCATGAGAGATGGCAGTTATGTCAACAGGAGAAGTTCTCCTGCCAGTGTAGTGCTGTGTACAGAGGGGGTTAGGTCAGTATAGAGTTACCATTCGTCCGGATTCCCCTGGACATGTCCGGCTTTTAGAGTTAAAAATAGCGTCCGGGGGGAGTTTGTAAATGTCCGGACTATCCCCGCCCCCCCCCCCCCCCCATATGCAGAGTGCGCGCGGCTGGCAGGGCAACCGGCCGGATGGTGCCACTTACATGGGGCTCTGACAGCCAGAGAGAGCCCCTCCTCCGCTTCCCCCTCCTCTCCCCTGCAGCTGAGTGCACTCCCTCCCTGCATTCGCAGATCACCAGCCGGCAGTCTGGAGCTCCTCCCCCTGCTCCTCCTCCCCAGCACGCTGGTCTGAGCGGCAGGGTAAGGGGGCCAGGAGGTCGGAGAAGGGGCAGGGAGGTTCTGGAGGGGGCAGTCAAGAGACGGGGGGGGGGGGGGGAGTTTGGGGGGGGCTTTCTGGGGTGTGTGGGGATAAGGTTTTGGACAGTCAGGGTACAGGTAGGGGGTAGGGCCCGGGGGGGCAGTTAGGGTGGGGGGGGTCTCAGGAGGGGGCAGTTAGGGGACAATAAACAGGGAGGCTTAGGTAGGGGGTGGGGTTCTGGAGGGCAGTTAAGAGCCGGGGTCCCAGGGGACGGGGGGGGGAGGTTGGGAGTTCTGGGGCGGGGGCTGTCAGGGGGCAGGGGTGGGGAGAGGGATCGGAGCAGTCAGGGGATAGGGAGTAGAGGGGTTGGGAGTTCTGGGGGGGCTGTAAGGGGGTGGGGAGTGGTTGGATGGGGCGAGGGAGTCCCAGGGCTCTGGGGGTGTGGATAAGGGTTGGGATAGTCAAGGGACAGGTAGGGGGTAGGGTCCTAGGGGGCCAGTTAGGGGCGAGGGTCTCAGGAGGGGGCAGTCAGGGGACAAGGAACGGGGGGAGGGTTGGGGGTTCTGAGGGGGGTGGGAAGTGGGAGGGGCAGGGCTAGGGCAGGGCTCCTCCCGTCCTCTTTTTTGCTTGCTGAAATATGGTAACCCTAGGTCAGTATAACTACGTCTCTGGGGAGATAAGGTACAGAAGGGGAGGAGGTAGGAGCGGGGGGGGACACCCTGACATTAGCACCCCTCTTCCCCCCCCCTTGCACAGCAAGCAGGAGGCTCCCAGGAGCAGCTCCAAGGCAGAGGGCAGGAGCAGCACATGGCAGCTGGGGGAGGGGCAGCTGAATTGCCCAGCAATTGATAGCCTGCTTGGCGGCTGCTGCACAGGGAACTTAGGGGAGCGGGGAGCTGGTGGGGGGCGGGGGGGGGTTTACAAATTCCTGTTTTCAGCTTTTCATCCCATCCTCTATAAGAATGCTTTAAAAAAAAAAAAATTAGAACTCAGATCAGTTTACTCTTGGTGCCACACCTGAAGGAATTCTAGAACCTTCTGGATTTCCTTTGCTCATTTAAGGCATAGCCCTTTTAAATGTAGGTAGTAGTTTCCCTACAAAAGGAATTAGGGTTTACAAGAAGAATGCAGTAGAACCTCAGAGTTATGAACTGACCGGTCAACCCCACACCTCACTTAGAGCCGGAAGTACGCAATCAGGCTGCAGCGGAGACAAAGAAAGAAATATAGTAGTGTACTGTTATACCTAAACTACTTAACAAACAAGGAAAAACTTGAAAAAAAAAAAAAAAAAAAAAAAAAGAGTAAGGAAACTGTATGCTTGTTTCATTTAAATTAAAATGGTTAAAAGCAGTATTTTTTTTTTGCATAGTAAAATTTCAAAGCTGTATTAATCAATGTTCAGCTGTAAACTTTTGAAAGAACAGCCGTAATGTTTTCTTCAGAGTTACAAACATTTCAAAGTTACGAACAGCCTCCATTCCTGAGGTGTTCATAACTCTGAGGTTCTACTGTACAAACATTTGGTAACAGTCTGTCATCAGCTGTCTCTTAATGCATACACTTTTTTTGTTTTAACTCTCTATCATGATAGGAAGATGTGTATCAAACTGAAATCTGTTTCCTGTAATAGTAATTATATTAATCTACTGATGTCTCTCAGAAACTAAAAGATTTTATTTGGAGGTGTTCCCCCTTGGTGAGGTTTCATTATCATTATCCCTTTCTATCACCCTACTCTTTCCTTATTTTTGAAGTCACTGGCTTGAAAAAATGACTTGTTCTAAGGTAATCTTTCTCCTACTTAATTCCTACTTCCAGTCATAATGTTCAGTTTTTGTTCAAGATTTTTTTTTTTACTTGAAATCACTGACTCACTGAATTCTAGTTCAATAGAAAACAGAAGGAAGAAATGTCCTCCATAATAAAAGATTGCATACACTGCTAGTGGAGACCCCTCTTGTGGGTGAGGGGTGTAGAGGTAAATCAGTAGCTGCATGAAGCCAGTCACATAGTCTCTTGCATCTCTTGCTGGGTTCCATTGGAGCAGAGGACAGAAGCTTTGGCCTTTGGGCTAGTGTCTGAACCTTCAGCCATACATGTGTAAGATGACTCCTGTGGTTGCTCGGGAGCACAGATGGAAGGTAGGTGACTTTGAAGGAACCATTAGCTTCAAGAAGCATATTTGCATGGCCCTTGATTCTGGCCTATGTCTTGCTACTCACTGTCAGTCTGCGTACATGCATGTGTGAAGTGTAATGTACCTAGTTAAAGTAGTTATGCACTGTATATATTACTAACTTCATTAAAAGTTTTATAAATTCAAACTGCACATGATAAAACATCTAAGTTTCCACTTTTTTAAAACTATTTTTTTCTTTTCATTGATACAGGTTGAATCAAGAGACACTCTAAACAGTATTGCCTTGAAATTTGATACGACACCGAATGAACTGGTTCAATTAAACAAATTTTTCTCCCGAGCAGTTGTTCCTGGACAGGTATTATCTATTAATTACTTCAATATAAACTGGGTTTGGTGGAAATAGAGGAAGATGTTCAGAATGCTTGTCTACCACTTCTACTGAAAACAATGGGATGAGTTTTTCTCAACATATAAGACATCCTATCTTTTTGAAGATGTATTTAGGATTCTTCAGTTAACGTTAGTGAACTCCAGACACCCACTGGATTACTCAGTTGAGTAACTGCTACCAATGGGAGTCAGTCACAGTCTAACCCAGTCTTTACTATCTCTCTTAAATTAAATTTGGAAAGACTGATAAAAGCTAGCATATTTAGAATCATAAGGTAACTTTTTCAGGTTCAAGACAAATTTATTTTTTGTAAATGGATATAGGATAAATATTGGGCGGTAGCAGTATTTCTAAAGCTATAAGCATGACTTACTGCTACTGTTATTTCCAGCTGCTGCAAAAGCTGTGCAACACCGTTCATGCCATTCCCAAGAGAATGGATCTGAGAAGCAAATAAATTTAGACTAACCTAGTTTTTGGCATGCTTTGTAAAGAGTTGAATTGGGAAATAGATGACCAACTTTGTTTAATTGGGATGAATACACTGAATGTGTTCCCTAGCAGTGTATCTTATTGACTCTAAATGATAGACTAATAGCAATCTATGAAAAGGCCAGAGACATGGTACACTTTGTGCAAGTATTCATAATAGTATTTATTACAGCATTGGACAAGTCTGAATTGGTGTTTCTGGGCATGCTGTAAATTTCTTACTTTATGGTCTTCTGTTTACTTGGGTACTATCGGCACTATTATTACTGCTAACAGTCAGCCTTAATATAGGTTTACAGAATTTTAAATATTTAAAGGCTCAAAAATACATTGTGTGGGTATATATTTACTCATTTCATTAATTGCTTTAAACAAGATTTGTTTTATTGCACACTGTTTGACACACCATGATGGAAACCAATGGGGGATTTGTTATATGGCATGTTTCTATGATATGTCAATGCATTCTTTGCCTCAAGAACCTATTAATAGAGAAGACTTTATTAATACTGCTTGCTTTGCTAGAAAAGTGTTGACAGTAAAATTGGTAATTCACAACTAAATCTGTTTTTTTAATTCTAAAGCATAAATTAACTCCAGCAGACCAAATTTCATAAAATAACTTGAGACAACAAATCTGCATCAAAATGTCAATGAAACTCTTAATGTAACTGTTAACTACAGCATGTGTTCAATTTCTTTATAGATTTTATATGTTCCTGACCCAGAATATGTTTCTAGTGCGGAGAGCTCCCCATCTCTTAGTCCCATAAGTCCCTTGTCACCTACATCTTCAGAAGCTGAATTTGACAAGGCTACAGTAAGTGTAGGTATATGTGTTTCAAGGGTAATAACAATCTTTTCAATGTTTAGTGAGATGTGTGCAGTAACTGATTAAAAGATAGGAAACAAAGGGTAGGAATAAATGATCAGTTTTCAGAGTGTAGAGAGGGGTAAATAGTGGTGTCCCCCCAGAAGTCTGTACTTGGACCATACTGTTCAACATATTCATAAATGATCTGGAAAAGTGGGTAAACAGTGAAGTGTCAAAATTTGCAGATGATACAAAACTATTAAAGACAGTTAAGTCCAAAGCAGACTGCGAAAAGTTAGAAACAGGTCTCACAAAACTGGGTGACTGGGCAACAAAGTGGCAGATGAAATTCAGTGTTGATAAATGCAAAGTAATGTACATTGGAAAACGTAATCCCAACTATACATAGAAAATGATGGGGTCTATATTAGCTGTTACCACTCAAGAAAGAGATTTTGGAATCATCGTGGACAGTTCTCTGAAAACATCCACTCAATGTGCAGCGGAAGTCAAAAGAGTGAACAGAATGTTGGGAATCATTAAGAAAGAGATAGGAAATAAGACAGAAAATATCATATTGCCTCTATATAAATCCATGGTTTATTTATAAATCCATAAAGCCCACATCTTGAATACTGTGTGCAGCTGTGGTCGCCCCACCTCAAAAAATGATAGATTGGAATTAGAAAAGGTTTAGAAGAGGGCCACAAAAATGATTTGGGGCATGGAACAGTTTCCGTATGAGGAGAGATTAATAAGGGTGGGAATTTTCAGCTTGGAAAAGAGATGACTAATGGGGGGTATGATAGAGGTCTATAAAATCACGACTGGTATGGAGAAAGTAAATTAGGAAGTATTATTTACTCTCTCATAACACAAGAACTAGGGGTCACCAAATTAAATTAATAGGCAGCAGGTTTAAAACAAATAAAAGGAAGTATTTCTTCACACAATGCCCAGTCAACCTGTGGAACTCCTTGCCAGAGGATATTGTGAAGGCCAAGACTGTAACAGTGTTTAAAAAAAAGAACTAGATAAATTCATGGAGGATAGATCCATCAATGGCTATTAGCCAGGATCAGGTCCCTAGCCTTGGTTTTGCCAGAAGCTGGGAATGGGCGACGGATGGATCACTTGATGATTACCTAGTCTGTTAATTCCCTCTGAGACACCTGGCATTGGCCACTGTTGGAAGACAGGATACTGGGCTAGATGGACCTTCGGTCTGTCCCAGTATGGCTGTTCTGATGTTCTTATATGCAATAATTGCTCCCGGGGGAATTCTGCGCCAAAAAACTCCAGAATTCTGCAGCAAAAATGCAAAATTCTGCATATTTTATTTGTCAAAATAACGCAATATAATCACACCAGTTTCACTTATTTTGGTAATTTATTTAAACTACCATATAGGAAAAAAAAATCAAAAACTGTTCTGCATTTCCTAAACACATGAAAGTAAAGTACTTGGTAACCAATACCTTGTATTCCAGTTATAATCCTGGATTTTCATTTAAATTACATTACTTTGAATTTGGTGTTTGGTGTTCTATAAAGTAGAATGTCACTTTACATTGTTCAGACTTTCACACATGAAAATCATACAATTTTTTGCTAATCATTGTCCTTCATTTTTTTTAATGGATAAGTAAAATAGATCCTGAACTGTAATCTAACCCGATTGTGCCTCTCTGGCACATGAAAAAAGCGAGGAAGCACATAGACCTTCCTAACTGAGGATTCCGTTACTGTCATTTACAATAAGCTCCTAAGGAACAGTTGTTATCCTATTTGTTTTTGAGTGGTTATTTGCTCATTCTGAACATCGGAGTCAAATGGTACAGTAATCACTAGAATTTGTTAAAAACAATAAGCTTATCCTTGGTAAGTGGATTCTGTGATCATTTTGTTTTTTTAATTGGGATTACCAATTAGAATGTGCGTATCTTACACAGAAGGCTTATTTTAAAAATTAAGCAGTATTTTAAAAGGGAGGGAGTGAATTTCCATGTGACTTGCACAGAATCACTCTTCAATATTACAGGAATAAATCAGCCTACTTGATAATTATATCAGTTGTGACTTATATTGTGTATACTAGTGCTGTGCCTTGAGGCTAATATTTATATTCAAACATGGTTGTGAGAACCTGCTTTGGGACTGTGCTGGAAGGGCAGAATGCAAGGACACGTAGTGTATGTGGGTTCCTATCTACCAATCTGATAAACCATTGCAAAAGAGGCTCTAATGAAGAAGGTATAGCTTCTGAAAACTTGAAATGCCGCTTCGGATAATGTTGAATACGAGTTATGAATCTAGTACTTTAAGAGATCTTTCAGAGCAGCAGTTTTAAACTAATTATCAGAGAGGAGAAATGTCAGTAATTGGAAGCAATACAAAATTCTTCCACCAGCATGTCTGCCTACCTTGTACCTGCCATTCCTACAATGTCTCATTTGGCCACTATCACTGTTTAATCTAGTTTTTTGTTTTGCTTGGGGAAAATGTGATCTAGAAATGATTGAAAACAGCGTACTATTTCTCTTCTGAGTTAGAGAGAACTGATACTGAGGGGTTTTTATACAGTGCCATAAAGGTGTGCATGGCATTTGTGGGGGAGGAAGGGGAGAGAAGAATTCTGCCTTGAGAATGTGGGCTTGCCAACACTTGGTAGTTTTACAATTGCTGTTCTAGAGTATTCTAGAATAACTATGTATTTAGATAACCTTCTAATTGTGGACAAGCCCTAAAGTAAGGTGAAAAACCAAAATGAACTGACAGCTAGATAACCATCTGCCACACCTCTGTGCTATATAGTACCAATAGTTAAATGTAGTAGTAATGGAGATCTGAGAGTGGGATAGCAGAGAAGATGTAAGTCGTAGAGCATAAATATAGTAGTCAGTGTAACTGAAAATAGCAGTTTTTTCTGCCAAAAAAAGTGTTTAAAACGTGAGTGTTTTCCAGTAGGTATTATTTTGTTTTTTAGCTTTGTGTTAAGAGTAATGTAGACTTGAAACGGAGTCCCCCATCTTGTTTCTGTATAAGTCCACTAAGAAATAGTCCTGGTGTAGGTCCTAAGCTGCCTTTTTATTTAAAAAAAGTCCACTGTGAGGTTCCATGTTTTTATGTCAATCACTTCTTCTGTAGCAGATGTGATTTAGTTATTAAGACTTACGCAGTCTTTTTCCTAACTACGAGTGCTTCAACCTCAGACAAGGAGCTGAAAGTCAAGCTTTGTTTTCACTGGTTTTATGTATAGATCCCGTGAGCCAAACACGTCCCTAGCTTACATCTGTGATCTCCCATTTTCTTCATCGGTGTTGCGGAAGAGTAACTGAGGGAAGAGTTTGGCCATGCAATTATAACTTTATTTTGACATGGAAGCCAGAAGGACATCATACACACAGTTTTCTTCTCACCTACCTTTTGCGCAACATGGGTATTTCAAATGCTACACTGTCTACTCTCATTGCCTGATGGTTATGGTCAGGTCTTCAGGTTGTAAAAGTCAACAAGCTAGGCTTCAATGGAACTATGCTGATTTCCATTAGCTGAGGATAATGGCCCTTTTATATCTGGTCTGTGTTTCAAATTAATGTATTGGGAGCCATGATTTCAGTTTTTTTCTGTCAAATGCTCTTGGAACGAAACGTAGAAGACTTTTAAATGTTGAACTAAAACTAATGACGCATATGTAAATATACAGGGATCATAGGAGAGTGTTCTTTTTTGTACTTTGGAAAACAATGTCTTTCCTTTTGTAGGATCCAGATGGGCTCCAGCGAAAAGAGGCAGCTGCTTCACCAGCTTATGCATGTTTTCGTCCTGCAAGAGTGGTATCCTCCACATCAGAGGAGGAAGAAGCATTTACTGAAAAATTTCTCAAAATTAATTGCAAGTACATGACTTATGGCAAGGTACTTAAACTCCTCACTCTAACTCTTAAACCATGCTGTATGTTTTTAGATAAACTTTAAAGTTTATTTTTTTGTAAAATTGGAAGTACAAGTAATTCACTTCACCATAATAGACTGATATTTATTTCATATATTTTTCCTAAGTACTCTCTCTAGATTCCCAGACTCTTTAGCCTTTAGCACATCAAGAGAACTGATTTATAATGCAACTAGTTGTGATAGGTTGCCTTGTAGCAACATTGTAAGGTGACTGCATGTGCCTTAAGGACATGTAGGTTGTATAACCCTCCCATACTAGCAGTCCCTAAGGGTGGCTTCCTAGTTGGACTCTGACTGTGTGTGTGTGTGTGTGTGTGTGTGTGTGTGTATATAAATGTATGTATGTATGTATGTATGTATATATAATATATATAAACATAAAATTTTAAAATCTTCTATGCAATGGCAGTATCCCAAGTATAGCAAAAAGTCCCTTGTATGGTTAGCGCATGTCTTCTGAAGCAAATGTCTCGAAGTCTGATAAGCTTTAGCCCAGTTCACAAGCATTGGAGCTCTGTTCAAGTATGCTGGAGGCAACTGATTGATCTACTAGGAACTGAGATCTTCCTCCAAAGCCTTCTGCTAAGTCCACTAATGAAGAATTCCATGTCACAGAAATGAATAGGTCTAGGAAGTGGATCAGCAAGTCCTGAGGAGTCTGAGGTGCTTTGTCTTAATGTAGGCAACTCATTCAGCTTGCATTCAAAGTCTTTTGGGTTGTTTTCTGAGTATGCTCTTTCAGCCTGCTAGGCTATAGATAAAGCTTCTGTTAGTCCTCAATCCAAGCCTATAGTAGGAGCACTTAATTGATATAGCTATACCAGTATAGTGTATTAGCAAAGCACTGTTAGTGTGGACTCAGCTGATGCAGGCCAAACTGCACTTCTGCCAGCATATCTTTTTCCAGCAGTCCCTGAGTGAAATAAGCTATACTGGCAAATTTGGCACAGTATAACTGCGTCTATATTGAGTACTATTGCCGTTGCCAGCACAGCTATGTTTGTGGCAGCTTGCACCTCATCACATCCCTGAATCACTTAGCTATGCTGGCAAAATTTTCATAGTGTAGACCTGTATCCAGCTTACCAAAAAAAAAAAGCTGTCTTTGCTCGTAATCCAATGTGGTACACAGTGGGTTTACTTCACTCCTGGTCCTCCTCTCCTAGGTGGGACTTGAAATTGATAGGCTATCTCTTTGAGCTCTTATTAGCTTTTTCCTTGGGTTTCTCTAAAGTACATTTTTTTGAATTGCTATATTCTCAGGTGGAAGAGTGAGAACTGCAGGTGTTAGTTATGAACTTTCCATTCAAAAGGACAAAACACTACTGCTTCTTTCTTCAAGTTACTCCCTAAAGATCACCTAGTTACCTTGCCATTCTTTATTGCTTTGATTCATGTCATGGAATAATAGAAGATTAGGATTGGAAGAGATCTCAGGAGGTCATCTAATCCAACACCCTGCTCAAAGCTGGACCAACCCCAACTAAATCATCCCAGCCAGGGCTTTGTCAAGCCAGGCCTTAAAAACCGCTAAGGATGGAGATTCCACCACCTCCCTTGGTAATCCATTCCAGTGTTTCACCACCCTCCTTGTGAAATTGTTTTTCCTAATATCCAAACTAAACCTGTCCCACTGCAACTTGAGACCATGGCTTCTTATTCTGTCATCTGCCACCATTGAGAACAGCCTAGTTCCATCCTCTTTGGAACCCCCCTTCAGGTAGTTGAAGGCTGGTATCAAATACCCCCTCACTCTTCTCTTCTGCTGACTAAATAAGCCCAGTTCCCTCAGCCTCTCCTCATAAGTCATGTGCCCCAGCTCCCTAATCATTTTCGTTGCTTTCTGCTGGACTCTCTCCAATTTGTCCACATCCTTTCTGTAGTGGGGCCCCCAAAACTGGATGCAGTCCTCCAGATGTGACCTCACCAGTGTCAAATAGAGGGGAATAATCACTTCCCTCGATCTGCTGGCAATGCTCCTACTACTGCAGCCCAATATGCCCAATCCTTGTTCTTGGCAACAAGGGCACACTGTTGATTCATATCCAGCATTTCGTCCACTGTAATTCCCAGGTCCTTTTCTGCAGAACTGCCACTTAGCCAGTTGGTCCCCAGCCTGTAGCTGTGTATTGGATTCTCCTATCCTAAGTGCAGGACTTTGCACTTGTCCTTGTTGAATCTCATCAGACTTATTTTAGCCCAATCCTCCAATTTGTCTAGGTCACTCTGGACCCTATCCCTACCCTCCAGCGTATCTACCTCTCCCATCCTCTTACAGACATGCAGTTTTTCTATCTTGAAAAGAATAAGGGCATTGTACACAAATCCCACAGTGAGTTGGAAAGGGTTAAAGGATGACACAGGTAGCCCTATCCCACCAGCTCTGCAGAGCATGCTCCAACTGGAGAGACGGGGTTGAATAGGGAGCAACCCAGTTTAGAGGGGAGGAGTACAGACCTATCCTGAAGTCTTCTGACAAAAGGGCCAGAGAAGCCTCTCTGAGGGAAGAGAATAATATGCTGAGCCTGGCTGGTGCTGATGGTTTGGTTTCTTTTTCATTTTTCCTTATCTGAGACCAGAGGCTGAGGGAGGAAGGCAGTAGTAGGAAGTAGCCCAGAGAGGGTAACTCAGAGGCCAAACTCTTAACCCTCTTAGGTCTCTGGGTCAGGACCTGATGGAGTGGGTGGGCCTCAGGCTCCCCTGTCACTGTCTTCAGGAGAGTCGGTGGACATTAACAAGTAGGCCATGCAGCCCACCAAAGTCCCTGTTACAGGCATGTTTACAGAAACAATTCACGTGTTTGTGGTCATGTCTAAAAATACCACTAGGTAATCTTCCTCTTAAGAAGTTAATCCATCCGTGACATCTGCAGCGGCCAGTGTGGCTGACCCCACAGCCAGCCAAGCAGCTACTCCTGGGGACCGATGCTCAGGCGTCCCTGGGGACCGCCACACTGGCTGCAGCTGGAGCAGCTCTGCAACCAGCTTCTTGGGCAGCCCCACAGCCAACCGTGCCAGCTGCTGCTGGGGTGGCCCAACTCCAGCAGCCGGCCCCGAGGACCATCCAAGCAGTGGCCGATGCGGGTGGCCCTCGGGGCCACCTAAGCGGGGTCCAGGGTCGCCCCCCTCACACGTGGTGGCAGGAGCAGCCGGGGAACCCTCCAGGGCTCCCCCCAACCACTGGTGCCACAGACTTCCCCCAGCATCGGGTCCCCCCGGCACCGCCCCTCCAGCCATTTTCTCCCCCCCCCCCCCCCCAAAAAGATTAAATAGGGGTATTTATAGTATAAGTCATGAACTAGTCATTGCCCATGATTTTTTTTTGTTGTTGTTTTTTGCCCATAACCTGTCTGTTTATCGTAAGTTTAATCATAAACTTTTCAGGCCTCCCATTTATTTTGAAGTTTAGGCTTCTAGATTTCTACGTTCCGCTCTTTGGTATTTTTACCCTAAACTCTAAACCCTCTCTTTTGGCATCTTGAAGCATTTCCTGCACCTCTACTTGACTGGGAAACCTTCAGAGTTGATAGGTGGTTTGTTCTAATAAAAACTTTATTTTTACATATTGAACCAAAATTCCCTTCTGTTGTCTGGGGGATGGAAGAGAGTCCTATTAACTTGTACTCTTAAATCCCTTAGGTACTACTGAAAGTCTCCCCCTTAGTCTTGTTCAGTGTGTTCCTCCACCAGAATTGCTTTTATGAACCTTTCTTATTGAACTGGAGGTTGAGTAGATGTGTTGGAGAGATGGGTTGTTTGCTTCCTCACTAATGTAGCTCATGACATATCTAGATTTGTGTGCTTATCTAAGTTAAAGTTCTTTGAGTGCTGGTCCCTTTATGTATTCCACATGTAGGTGCGCATGCATGCCATGTGCCAGAGTCTGGGCATTCTAACAAGCTGTGTGCATTGGCCCACACATGTGCAGTAGCTCTCCTCATGTTGGGGGACCCCCTCCGTAGAGTCTGGAAATAAGCCCAGAGTCCCAGGTTCAAGAACTGTCTCCTGCCATTGCTCCTTCTCTGTGAGTGATGATCACCAATGCTGTCTCTACTGTTTATTGCTGCAAAGTGCAACATCTGTTCATTTCCATTGCAAACACACACAGCTCCTGAGCTTTGCTTAAGGAAACATCTAACAGGGAAGTCTGAGTCTATGCTCTGATGTGGGCTAGGGAGGACCCCCCCCCCCCAGTATATTGGGCCCATCAGATGAGCAGTGCCCTTTTGAGCACGAGCTTAGGAGCAGAGTCTACAGCTGCTAAGCCCAAGGACTCTTCTTCTTAGGCTTCCCATGACAGTACAGTAACTCCTCACTTAATGTTGAAGTTATGTTCCTGAAAAATGCTACTTTAAGCGAAACTATGTTAAGTGAATCCAATTTCCCCATAAGAATTAATGTAAGTGTGGGAGATTAGTTTCCAGGGTTGTGTGTGTTTATGGCGCCAAAAAAAAAAAAAAAAAATTTTTTAAACAAACTGCAATGATTGTGAAGCCTGGTTTAGGTGGTGGAGTCAGAGGGTGGGATATTTCCCAGGAAATGCCTTACTGCTAAATGATGAACTAGCGCTCGGCTGAGCCCTCAAGAGTTAACACATTATTGTTAATGTAGCCTCATACTCTACAAGGCAGCACGAATGGAGGGAGGAGAGAAGCCTGGCAGAGAGAGACACACCGTGTGTGTAAAAGAGAGAGACTCGTCTTGCCCCTTTAAGTACTCTGACCGCACTCTAAGTACACTGCCTTTTTAAGTAGATCAGCAAGTTGAGACAGCAGCTGCTGCCAGCAAGCTCCCTCTGTCCTGAGCCCTGTCATGTCCCCCCAAATTCTGTGGCGATGGGGTACAGGAGTGGGGGGGAGGGGAACACCCTGACATTAGCACCCCTTTTCCTCCTCATCTCTGCACAGCAAGCAGGAGGCTTCTGGGAGCAGCTCCAAGACCGAGGGCAGGAGCAGCACATGGCAGTGGAGGGAGGAACAGCTGAACTGCTCCGCAATTGATAGCCTGCTGGGCGGCTGCTGCACAGGGAACTTGGGGTAGCTGATGGAGGGGAGGGGGCTGTCAGTCCACCTTGGTTCCAAGCCCCCCTCAGCTAGCTCCAACATTAAGTGAGGAGTTACTGTAGGAGGCACTCTCATAGTTGCAAGGACCGATCCCTTTCCAGATCTGCCCATAAAAGAAGGGATCCCTCCCTGAGCCTGTTCAGGCCTTTGTGTGAAGATCTGATGGCTCTAGGACCTCTAAAGACCCCCAGGCTGGAGGGTAAAGCCTGTAAGAAAATGGATCTATCAGCATTGTCAATGGCTTCAGCTCTGAAACACAAGGACCGACACCTACCAGCTCCATCCAGAAGTGCTGGACCTGATTCTTATTCTGTACTGGCCCGTCCTTCAAAAGACTGCCCCACTACAACTTCCCAAGATGCATCCTAGCCATCAGTCCTGACTGTCGGAATGCCCCAAACACTGGGTCATACAGACACCTACACTACACTGGAGGATGTTTTCTCTCCGGCGCATTCCTCCTGAGGGATATTGCCACACTGGAGGATGAAACTGCATTGGTGACCTTAGAACATCTCCTCTCCAACTCTCAGGCTTGAGTACCCACCCTCTGGTACCGTTGGCTCAACCAACGGGGAGAGAGCAGTTCTTAGACTGAGTCAAACACTCTGGGTGGTCCATCATCTCCTAGTAAAAAGCTGAGCCCTGACAGGCAGTCAGATCTGAACAACATCCTGCCAGATATGACTTTCCCAGGGGCTGCTAGTACGTGATATCCTGGGATCTTCCCCGTCCAGTCCCTCCTTTTGGCCTTTATTGGGGCTCTTGAAGCACTCAGGAAGGTGCCCCAGCTCCATCCATGAATTATACCACAACTCTCCAATGCTGCATCCACTGAATCTGTCAGAGTACAGGAGGAGGAGAACATTGATGTGAATCTGCAGGTATCAATAAGAACTAGGGCTGTCAAGCGATTAAAAAAATTAATTGCAATTAATCACGTGATTAAACAATAATAGAATACCATTTATTTAAATATTTTTGGATGTGTTCTACATTTTCAAATATATTGATTTTAAATTACAACACAAAATACAAAGTCTATACTGCTCACTTTATTTTTGATTACGAATATTTGCACTGTAAAAAAGACAAAAGAAATAGTATATGAATGAAAGTTGAACTTACAAATGTAAAATTATGTACAAAAAATAACATTTTTTAATGCAATGTAAAAACTTTAGAACTTACAAGTCCACTCAGTCCTACTTCAGCCAGTCGCTCAGACAAACGAGTTTGGTTACAATTTGCAGGAGGTAATGCTGCCCACGTCTTGTTTACAGTGTCACCTGAAAGTGAGAACAGGCGTTCTCATGGCACTGTTGTAGCTGGCATTGCAAGATATTTATGTGCCAGATGGGCTAAAGATTCATACATCTTTTCATGCTTCAGCCACCATTACAGAAGATGCATTTATGCTGATGCTGGGTTCTGCTCGATAACGATCCGAAACAGAGCGGACCAATGCATGTTCATTTTCATCATCTGAGTCGGATGCCACCAGCAGAAGGTTGATTTTCGTTTTTGGTGGTTTAGGTTTTGTAGTTTCCACATCGGAGTGTTGCTCTTTTAAGACATCTGAAAGCATTCTTTGCACCTCGTCCCTCTCAGATTTTGGAAGACACTTCAGAGTCTTGAACCTTGGGTCGAGTGCTGTATCTATCCTTAGAAATCTCACATTGGTACCTTCTTTGCCTTTTGTTCAATCTGCTGTGGACATATTCTTAAAACAAACATGTGCTGGGTCATCATCCAAGACTGCTAGAACATAAAATATATGGCAGAATGCAGGTTAAACAGAACAGGAGACCTACAATTCTCCCGCAAGGAGTTCAGTCACAAATTTTAATTAACGCATTATTTTTTTAATGATTGTCGTCTGTATGGAAGCATGTCCTTTGGAATGGTGGCTGAAGGGGCATATGAATTTTTAGCATATCTGGCACATTAATACCTTGCAACGCCAGCTACAAAAGTGCCATTGGAATACCTGTTCTCACTTTCAGGTGATGACATAAATAAGAAGCAGGCAGCAGTATCTCCCGTAAATATAAACAAACTTGTTTGTCTTAGCAGTTGGCTGAACAAGTAGTAAGACCGAGTGGACTTGTTAGGCTCTAAAGTTTTACGTTTTGTTTTTGAGTGCAGTTATGTAACAAAAAAAATCTACATTTGTAAGTTACACTTCCATTATAAAGAGATTGCACTACAATACTTATACGAGGTGAATTGAAAAATACTATTTATTTTGTTTATCATTTTTACAGGGCAAATATTTGTAATAAAAAATATAAAATGAGTGCTGTACACTTTGTATTCTGAGTTGTAATAGAAATCAATATATTTGAAAATGTAGAAAAACATTCAAAATATTTGATAAATTTCAATTGGTATTCTATTTAAGTGTGATTAATCGTGATTAATATTTTTAATTGCAGTTAATTTTTTTGTTAATCATGTGAGTTAACTGTGATTGACAGCCCTAATAAGAACCTCATCCTTGTCTCCTAATGAAGTTGTCACTCCATCCTCACCATCTCTTCCTGAGAAATATAGGCAGTACCAGGAACTATTTCAGAGGATAGTCAATGACCTCCATATAGTATTGGATGGAGTTCAGGACTCCCAGCACTGGCTTCTAGCTGTTCTGCAGCCTACAGATCCAAGCAAGGTGGTGCTACTGGTTAATGAGGCCATCATGGAACCAGAATGAGTGGTCTAACGTACCCAGCATCATGTTCCCACTCATCTAAGAAGGTGAGAGACTATTTTGTCCCTGCCAAAGGGACTGAACTTCTTTCTCCCACCAAGTACCTAACTCCCTGGTTGTACAGGCAGCCATGTAGAAAGCTAGACTGTAGTGTGTGGTGAAAGGCCAAGTATTGTCATGGGTCAAAAACTGGCTAGGAATCAGAAACCAAAGTGTAGGGTTGAATGATGAATTTAACTGCACCCATGTTTAATCATGGCAAAAGTTTAAGGTTGAGAGTTGCATACTGTTTAAAAGGTTATCTGAAGTACTAAAAGTCAAATGTTGACTCAAACAAGGGTTTGAGTTAGTGGTACAAATGTGGGGTCATTTTGAGCAGCAGTTCCCAAGACAAAACCCCCTTAAATAAAACTCTCCAACAGTTTACAAAATCACCTGGTGGTTCTAATGTTTGTGTGTGCAGCTGGGGTACTGTGGATTTCTCACCTGGTGCATAGCATGGCACGCCCTTTGCAGGGAGGTATTGAAGTTACTCAGGATTAAGCTTGGAATTCAAGTTCAGCACGTCAGTAGCTGAAGCCAGAAAGTCAAATGTGCATGTGCAGTAAAACTAGATCTCTGTTAAAGTGCTTCCAGGCAGTCTGTCACAATAACTTGGTGGAAAGAGATACACCTCAACCTCGATATAATGCTGTTTTCAGGAGCCAAAAAAATCTTACCGCGTTATAGGTGAAACCGCGTTATATCGAACTTGCTTTGATCTGCTGGAGTGCACAGCCCTGCCCTCCCCGGAGCACTGCTTTACTGTGTTATATCTGAATTTGTGTTATATCGGGTTGCATTATATCTGGGTAGAGGTGTATGTTGTGCCCGTTGAACATGAGCTGTTGGGTTCTCACAACAAATTTTTGGTGGCCTCAGAGTGTGGCCACCAACTCTTGCTGGTGGCCGCTCTGACAATTTTTCCTAAAATTCCTAATTAACTTTAAGAAAAACAAATAAATATGCATGTTTACATGTCCAAATCATTGTAATTTATTTATGTAGAGTTAAAAATAACATACAGTTGTCTCTATTCTCTATTGGATCTAAACAGAATTAGAAACAAATATTTAATAAAATCGAAAGGTTGCAAATTCAAAACCAATAAAAGGAAATGCTTTTTCACACAACATAGAATTAAACTGTTGTGCTCTCTGCCACAGGAAGTGGATCTTAATCCCTTTTTGAATCTTCCGTTCTTAAGTATCAGAGGGGTAGCCATGTTAGTCTGGATCTGTAAAATGCAACAAAGAGTCCTGTGGCACCTTATAGACTAACAGACATATTGGAGCATAAGCTTTCGTGGGTGAATACCCACTTCATCAGATGAATGTAGTGGAAATTTCTAGAGGCAGGTATAAATATGCAGGCAAGAATCAGTCTAGAGATAACGAGGTTAGTTCAATCAGGGAGGATTGAGCCCTCTTCTAGCAGTTGAGGAGGTGTGAACACCAAGGGAGGAGAAACTGCTTTTGTAGTTGGCTAGCCATTCAGTCTTTGTTTAATCCTGAGCTGATGGTGTCAAATTTGCAAATGAACTGAAGCTCAGCAGTTTCTCTTTGAAGTCTGGTCCTGAAGTTTTTTTGCTGCAGGATGGCTACCTTTAAATCTGCTATTGTGTGTCCAGGAAGGTTGAAGTGTTCTCCTACAGGTTTTTGTATATTGCTATTCCAAATATCTGACTTGTGTCCAAACTGGACAATCCCTATGTAAAAGAATAAATGGACACTCTTATATTCACATCCAGAATATTCGTGTCAATGCTTAGAAATTTAGTGGAAGGAATATTAAACCTCATGCTTCAGTGCTTAAGCCAATCTTCAATTACTAGAAATCAGGATGAGATGTAATATGGGAGTGTCACCACTCCACACCTGCATTTTTTCCTCATTCTTACACCTTGCTCTCAAGCGTTTGGTGCTCACCACTAGGTCAGACAGGTTACTGGACTAGATAGACCTTTGGTCTGATCCAGTCTGGTGATTCCACGTTTATCATATGGAAGTAATTGTCTATAGGAGTATGCTTTCATCAATTATTTTTATTTGTAAACTACTCCTGGAGGAAACCTGCACCTCTGTGTGTGCGCAGAATTCATGTCCCCGCAGATTTATTTGCTTCCCTGCAGAAAATGAGGGGGAAGCAAAGGGAAGCTATACGAGTGGTCACACAACCCTCCCCAGCAGTCGTTTCAGGCACCTGGAGCAGCCGATAGAGAGGTAAATCACTGCAGAGGCACAGGATGGGACTGGGGATACCCCCAACCGGTGGCTCCTACCCTGCGCCGGGCTCAGTTGCTATACGGGTTGGGGAGGACGGGACTTATTCTTCCCCTGCATGGAGCAGCTGGGGCAAGGTAAGATGCAGCCCCAGAAATCTCCTCAACTGCAGGAAGCTGTGCACCCCTCCACCTCCCCACTTCTTGCCCCTAGATTCATAGATTCTAGGACTGAAAGGGACCTCGACAGGTCATAGAGTCCAGTCCCCTGCCCGCATGGCAGGACCAAGTACTGTCTAGACCATCCCTGATAGACATTTATCTAACCTACTCTTAAATATCTCCAGAGATGGAGATTCCACAACCTCCCTAGGCAATTTATTCCAGTGTTTAACCACCCTGACAGTTAGGAACTTTTTCCTAATGTCCAACCTAGACCTCCCTTGCTGCAGTTTAAACCCATTGCTTCTTGCTCTATCCTTAGAGGCTAAGGTGAACAAGTTTTCTCCCTCCTCCTTATGACACCCTTTTAGATACCTGAAAACTGCTATCATGTCCCCTTTCAGTCTTCTCTTTTCCAAACTAAACAAACCCAATTCTTTCAGCCTTCCTTCATAGGTCATGTTCTCAAGACCTTTAATCATTCTTGTTGCTCTTCTCTGGACCCTTTCCGATTTCTCCACATCTTTTTTAAAATGCGGCGCCCAGAACTGGACACAATACTCCAGCTGAGGCCTAACCAGAGCAGAGTAGAGCGGAAGAATGACTTCTCATGTCTTGCTCACAACACACCTGTTAATACATCCCAGAATATGTTTGCTTTTTTTGCAACAGCATCACACTGTTGACTCATATTTAGCTTGTGGTCCACTATAACCCCTAGATCCCTTTCTGCCGTACTCCTTCCTAGACAGTCACTTCCCATTCTGTATGTGTGAAACTGATTTTTTTCTTCCTAAGTGGAGCACTTTGCATTTGTCTTTGTTAAACTTCATCCTGTTTAACTCAGACCATTTCTCCAATTCGTCCAGATCATTTTGAATTATGACCCTGTCCTTCAAAGCAGTTGCAATCTCTCCCAGTTTGGTATCATCCACAAACTTAATAAGCGTACTTTCTATGCCAATATCTAAGTCGTTGATGAAGATATTGAACAGAGCCGGTCCCAAAACAGACCCCTGCGGTACCCCACTCGTTATGCCTTTCCAGCAGGATTGGGAACCATTAATAACAACTCTCTGAGTACGGTTATCCAGCCAGTTATGCACCCACCTTATAGTAGCCCCATCTAAATTGTATTTGCCTAGTTTATCGATAAGAATATCATGTGAGACCGTATCAAATGCCTTACTAAAGTCTAGGTATACCACATCCACAGCTTCACCCTTATCCACAAGGCTCGTTATCCTATCAAAGAAAGCTATCAGATTGGTTTGACACGATTTGTTCTTTACAAATTCATGCTGGCTATTCCCTATCACCTTACCACCTTCCAAGTGTTTGCAGATGATTTCCTTAATTACTTGCTCCATTATCTTCCCTGGCACAGAAGTTAAACTAACTGGTCTGTAGTTTCCTGGGTTGTTTTTATTTCCCTTTTTATAGATGGGCACTATATTTGCCCTTTTCCAGTCTTCTGGAATCTCTCCTGTCTCCCATGATTTTCCAAAGATAATAGCTAGAGGCTCAGATACCTCCTCTATTAGCTCCTTGAGTATTCTAGGATGCATTTCATCAGGCCCTGGTGACTTGCAGGCATCTAACTTTTCTAAGTGATTTTTAACTTGTTCTTTTTTTATTTTATCTGCTAAACCAAACCCCTTCCCATTAACATTCACTATGTTAGGCATTCCTTCAGACTTCTCAGTGAAGACCGAAACAAAGAAGTCATTAAGCATCTCTGCCATTTCCAAGTTTCCTGTTACTGTTTCTCCCTCTTCACTAAGCAGTGGGCCTACCCTGTCTTTGGTCTTCCTCTTGCTTCTGATGTATTGATAAAAAGTCTTCTTGTTTCCCTTTATTCCTGTAGCTAGTTTGAGCTCATTTTGTGCCTTTGCCTTTCTAATCTTGCCTCTGCATTCCTGTGTTGTTTGCCTATATTCATCCTTTGTAATCTGTCCTAGTTTCCATTTTTTATATGACTCCTTTTTATTTTTTAGATCATGCAAGATCTCATGGTTAAGCCAAGGTGGTCTTTTGCCACATTTTCTTTCCTATCTAGCGGAATAGCTTGCTTTTGGGCCCTTAATAATGTCCCTTTGAAAAACTGCCAACTCTCCTCAGTTGTTTTTCCCCTCAGTCTTGATTCCCCTGGGACCTTACCTATCAGCTCTCTGAGCTTACCAAAATCTGCCTTCCTGAAATCCATTGTCTCTATTTTGCTGTTCTCCCTTCTACCCTTCCTTAGAATTGCAAACTCTATGATTTCATGATCACTTTCACCCAGGCTGCCTTCTACTTTCAAATTCTCAACGAGTTCCTCCCTATTTGTTAAAATCAAGTCTAGAACAGCTTCCCCCCCTAGTAGTTTTTTCAACCTTCTGAAATAAAAAGTTGTCTGCAATGCAGTCCAAGAATCTGTTGGATAGTCTGTGCCCCGCTGTGTTATTTTCCCAACTTATATCCGGATAGTTGAAGTCCCCCATCACCACCAAATCTTGGGCTTTGGATGATTTTGTTAGTTGCTTAAAAAAAAGCCTCATCCACCTCTTCCACCTGGCTAGGTGGCCTGTAGTAGACTCCTAGCATGACTTCTCTCTTGTTTTTTTACCCCTTTTAGCCTAACCCAGAGACTCTCAACACTTCCGTCTCCTATGTCCATCTCTACCTCAGTCCAAGTGTGTACATTTTTAATATATAAGGCAACACCTCCTCCCTTTTTCCCCTGTCTGTCCTTCCTGAGCAAGCTGTACCCATCCACACCAACATTCCAATCATGTGTATTATCCCACCAAGTTTCAGTGATGCCAACAATGTTGTAGTTGTATTTATTTATTAGCACTTCTATCACTTCTCTCCTATGTGGGGGGAGGGATCACTGTACAGGGAGCTGCTCCCCTGTCAACCTGACCCCTCTGCATCCAGAACGCTCACTGCACCTGTACTCCTGCCAAGCCCCCCCACCCCTGCACCCAGACCTCCACCCCAACGAGACCCCTCCCGCCCCAACTTGTCCCCCGCACCTGGATCCCCACCCCACTGAGCCACAACCAGCTTCACCCAGACCTCCACCCCACCAAGCCCCAATCCCTCCGCTGAGCTCCAACTACCTTCAATTGTACCCCCTGCAGAGTCCCATTGCCCCTGCACCTGACCCCCCCGTACCCAGATTGCCCCACACAGAACCCTCTCACACCACACCTGGGTCGTCCCCCCACTAAGCCCTCCCTACTTGGATCTTGCTGAGCTGAGCCTGAAGGTGTAGGGCCCTGGGGTGTTTCTGGGGCAGGCCCGACCCTTGCAGCCTCACCGCTGAGTCTGTGTCAAGGGTGAAGAAAGGTGGGGGCGCTGCAGGGTCATTTTGCACCTCTGTGCAGCCAGTGGCCTGTGCTCCCCATTGCCATGCTGGAGCTTCCACATTTATTTATTGACAAAATATGCAGAATTTTAAAATATTGTGCACAGAATTTTTTTTATTTTTTGGTGCAGAATTCCCTCAGGAGTAGTAAATTGGGTGTCTCACTTTCTGTCTCACACACATTATATCAATCAAGTTAATTAGGAGCTAGAACAGTCCAAGCCATTATTTGAGAGAGCTCCCATCACTCAAGGAGAATCAGCCAATCTATAATTAGAAAATCTCATACTACCAACTGGCTAGATCTTCTGAATGCTCCCACATCTTTCTGGCCTGGTACTATAGACCCTCAGAATTTCACAAGTGCACTACTTTGAATTTTGCTTTCCACACCAGGCATGATATCCTGTTGCTGAAAGGAGGAACAAAGACCTGCATGCATGCTTTGCAGTTCAGTAATCCAACCAAGTGATGTTAACTTTTTGTCACATTTGCATCTCAAAATTTTTTTGTTCCTCCCATCAACCCTGTCTTAGACAAAACTGTGATAGGATAGGATTTTTACAAACTGGGTCCAAGAGCTAGTGTTAATGTGTTAGAAAGCTTCCTTTTCTGTCACTTGTTAAACTTTATCTCAGATAACTAATTGACTAGAAAATGGCCATAAGATATGAAAGAAGGTAGGTGTGTGTGTGTGGTTGCAAAACCACCAGCACAGTTGGCAGTACACTATTTGATATTTCAGTTTTATGCCTTTTCAAGCCTTAACTTCTCTTGAGACTATGTTCTCATCACTAAGGTGGTCTTCGTTCATTGGTAGGGACATTAACAGCAGCAGTTCCTGACCACTGTTGGTTGACTGTACATACCTATGGTATCAAGTTTCATCAGTTTGGCACATTCAATGAATATTAAATTCATAGTATGTTTATATTAACTATTTATAGCTTATTGTGTGTAATGTATACGAATTAGGGCTGTCAAACGATTACAAAAATTAATCCCGATTAATCAGTTTTAATCGCACTGTTAATAATAGAATATCAATTGAAATATTTTTGGATGTTCTTCTACATTTTCAAATATATTGATTTTAATTACATAGAATACAAAGCGTACAGTGCTCACCTTATATTAGTTTTTTACTACAAATGCTGTAATACGATCTGTTTATCGTGGAAATGCAACTTACATATGTAGATTTTTTGTTACATAAATAATGTGAGCACTGTACACTTTGTATTGTTGTACATGAAATCAATATATTTGAAAATGTAGAGAAAAATCCAAAAATATTTATAATAAATTTCAATTGATATTCTGTTATTGTTTAACTGTGTGATTAAAACTGCGATTAATTTTTTTAATCGTGATTAATTTTTTTGAGTTAATCCTGTGAGTTAAAATGGGATTGACAGCCCTAATGTGAATCAAATGTGTGTATAATAAAGCAAACTTATTAGTATAGGTTAGAAATCTTAATGAAGAGAATGTCAAATCAGGAACCATCAGCTATTAAGAAATCCACAATTACGCAAGCTTCTTTATTCAACTTGTGTTTAGTCTGTATTTAGTGGGAATGAGTGAGCTCTCCTAGTTAGTATACAGAAGAGCTGTAAAGGTTTTGTGAAAGTTGACAAAACTAGCATCCCTGAGGAGGAGTGGTTGTGCGTTTTCTTTCACAGCACAGAATACTTGTCGTGACCCCAGTAACATTATAAATGGGAAAGTCTGATGGAAGCATCAGTGATGTTTTGAAGGGCCAACACGTTCCTTTTCAACTACTGAAGCTCTCTGTCGTAGAGATAAGGAAGCTGCCACAAGTTAGTTTTTCTTCAATGAGAGAGAGAAATAAACCCTGAAATCATTATAGGTCTGTAGCTGAATCACAGCAAACAACTTGCCAACAAGACTTGTTTAAAATAAAACAAAAAAGCTAGGCCAGCTCTTGGTCAGGAATTATGAAACACTAAGTCTGTTTTTTCCAAGGAGTCTGGACAAGTTTTCAGCTGTTCATATTGTGCTTAAACATGAGCCTAAGAACACTATGGAAGTCTATAATGCACATCTAAGGACTTCCAAGGATTTTTTTATTCCTTTGTACTGTCTCCCCAGGCCCTGTAATATGAGGTACTTGGTTGGAGTTAGACCTTAAATGACTGACTTATACTATTGGCGTTTAGGGAAGGAGCAGGAACATTTTTCCCAAACTAAATGCTCACAAGCTTTTTGTATTGCAGCTGTAGAACTGGAATATTTGTCTTCCAGGCACTTCAAGGACAACTACCTAAAGATACAGGTTGCCTTTAATCACCAAACTTATCTTTTTTTATTTGTTTTGGGAAACCTCCAAGTACAGTAAAATGCCCTTTCTTTGAGTTTGTCCTTTCCCCAAGGATATTAACAGATTTTCATTTTTGGCTGTAGGCCCACCAGCAGAAAGAGTGCATTTATAATCCTCTGTGCCTCAGTAGTTAGCCTATAAAAGCAAAGTCCCACCTAAGTTCGTCAAAACTGTTAGGATTTATCCTTGAAATAAATTTATTCCTTGATACTTCTCTTTAGCTAGAACAGTTTGTCTCAATTTACTCTATTGTGGTAATATCTAGTAAATGTGAAAAACATGTCTGTCAGTATGCGGCAAGGTGAACTATAGCAGAAGTAAACATGCAGCTGATTCTTCACATGTACCCTTTTGGATACGGTTTTAGTCTCTAGGATTCCATTAACCAACATAAAAATGGCTTGCAAAATTATTTAGTCTTGATGATTGAAATCTGTTTTTCTTATTGGTGAGTGAAATAGCACTTGTATTTTTGTTTTTCACCATCATGTTAAAGTGGCAGACGTGAGAGGGTTCTACCTGGCCTGGTAAACTTTCAAGACTATCTTGAAGTGTCTGCAAATCCATAACGGAGAACATGTATATGTTTCTCCACTTTAAATAAAGCTAAGCAGTTTGTCAGTATAGGCAATAACAGTCAAGATGACAACTGTTCACTAATGAAAAATGCTTTGCTTTTAATGGGGGCGTTTTGGGTTCTTCAGTACTGTGTCCTTGATCCAATAAGGAAGAGCTACATAGTAAACAGCCCAAGTAGAGATAAAGATCCAATCCTGGAAATGTGAATGCCCCAGTGCAGGCTATAGTAAACAAATCAGATTTTTTTTTTAAGGGTTTGGCATCATTTGCCCAAAGTCCTTTTGCTTATGAGGCTATGTAGCCTCACTGTTCAGTGTTGTTTGTCCTGAAGATGATGAAATGAGGCATGGTTGATAGAGAGCTTGGATTATGTTGAAAGCCATACAGTAGACTTGCTGGGCTTGAATTTTGGGTTACCTTTTTTCTTTTAAATCCTCACTCACATCTGTATCTTTGCCAGCCTAATTTTTTAAGTAATTTTCTGTTCACTGTCGACCAGGCTACAAAGCTAGTCCCAAGTAATGAGTAACCATATCTAGTTAAGTCTCTACTCTCCTTAAGGCCAGGATTTTAAGAATAGTACATCTCTACCTCGATATAAGCAACAGAGAGTCCTGTGGCATCTTTAAGACTAACAGATGTATTGGAGCATAAGCTTTCGTGGGTGAATGCCCAATTCGTCGGATGCAACCTCAATATAATGCTGTCCTCAGGAGCCAAAAAATTTTACCGCGTTATAGGTGAAACCGCGTTATATTGAACTTGCTTTGATCCACCGGAGTGCGCAGCCCCTCCCGCCCGGAGCACTGCTTTACCGCGTTGTATCTGAATTAGTGTTATATCGGGTCGCATTATATCGGGGTAGCAGTGTATTTTAAAAGTTGTTGCATATTTTGGAATCATTTTTAAGAACTGTTGCCCCTTGAATATCCTGATTCTGATGTTCCATTCCAGTGAGGACTTTCCTTTTTTTACTTCTGTGATGGTAAACTTTGGGGGAAGACTTTTGTGTGACTGCTGTACGTGCACTTAAGTACTACAGCAATGTAAGCAGTATAAAAATCCTAGGTATGCTTTCAGCTGCCATCCAAGTAATTGCAGGATTTTCTGTTTTAGAGACAGACTGCGGAATGGTCTGTCAGCTAGATCTGATCTAAATGTTTAACTGTGGTTACTACTTAGAACCTCATAATCCTGTGTTGGCCTTCTCTCTGAATCCAGAGTTTGGCTTCTGGTTCCTGGCACCCCAGGCACTGTGATCTTTGCCTTCTCTGCTCTGGGATCTGGCCTTAGGATTAGGCTGCAGCAATATCCTTTGTGTAAATTGTAGGCTGCTAAACTGCTAGAGGTGCTACCTTTCAGAAAAGACTTAACCATTGATAGTGATTAATATACTTCCATGTTTTAAAAGAAATGAGTGTTAAAATATGCCGTCACTTTTATTCAACAAACTTGGTCTCTGCATTCTTGATTCTATTGCCTTACTTTACTAGCAGAAAAGCCTTTGTTCTCCCACAACTCTGGGTGCCTTGTGGTGCTAAGTAAAGTCTCTTCTGTCTCACATCAGTGGAATTGCACATTGATTTTGTTGATTATGCAGGAATCTGAAACAACACTACTCTTTGTATTATAGGTTGAGTTTACAGAATCTGTAGTTAGGAGGGGGGAAGTGACGGGGGGAGTGGTCTCGTAAATGGGGCAAATTTCACTTCATAATGCCACTTTTGCCCATCTAAATGCTCCACTTTATCACAAAAGGTGTTAAATCCCTGATTATGTAGTGTGCCTGTGAACTATTAATTAAAAAGATATTGTCAAATTGAAGTCTAATCACTTAAAAACAATAGGAGTATTTTTAAAGGTACTACACCATCTCTTCAGTTTTACCTACCAAAGTTCATAGACTCATAGACTATAAGGTCAGAAGGGACCATTATGATCATCTGGTCTGACCCCCTGCATGCTGCAGGCCGCAAGACCCTTCCCTGGACTCTGCCGTTGAAGTCTCCAATCCTGTGTTTTAGTGACTTCAATCGGCTGAGACCCTCCTGCTAGTGATCCCTGCCCCATGCTGCGGAGGAAGGCGAAAAACCTCCAGAGGCTGAGCCAATCTACCCTGGAGGAAAATTCCTTCCCGACCCCAAATATGGCGATCAGTAATACCCTGAGCATATAGGCAAGAGTCTCTAGCCTGACCCTTGTTGGCCATTATGCTATTCATGTACCACTGCTTGGTTTTCCTTGGCTACAATGTTTTACCATTAAACCATTCCCTCCATAAACTTATCCAACTTAATCTTAAAACCAGACAGGTTTTGTCTACAACTTTCCTATTTTTATAATGTGTATATTTTCCCCCTGTTGTGTGGGTTGGTGGAAAACCCACACAGATGGTCAGAAGATGATGAATGGCTGAAGGAGAAATATTGAAACTTAGCTATACATAAAGTGCCAGGAAATATGCAAAGCAAAATTGAAAAATACTCTCTAATCTTTGTTATATAATCTTAGTTGTTTTGTTAGAAACTTTCAGAAAAGAGGTTTAGTTTAATAAACAGTTTCAGTATCTCACCTAGGAGGTGGCTGAATTTCAGTGGTGAAGGATTGAGGCTCTGTGTGAATTTGTGATTTCAAAACAAATACACCAGAATATCTAAAATATCTAATGTAATCGGTTGCATTAGTGACAAACATCATTACTCTTAGGTGTCTGTTTCTATTGATTTCTAAGAATTTAAAAGCTAGCTTAATTATCTCTTGCATGCATTGAACAAAAGGGATATTAGTGTAGCATTTTAAGTGAACTTTATTTTGTAATATGTTACTTTTAATAATGTAAGCTAATATCTTTTTACAAAATACAACTTCAAGTATTTATTACATGAATGATCTCTTTATAATTATCTGATTGGGTCCATCGATTAGGTCAAACAGAGAGCTTTATGCCAGACATAAAGGTATGTCAACACTGCAAAAGATGACCTATGACTTGGGCTCTTGCTATGGAGCAAAAAATCCCCCCTTGCCACGTCTCAGAGCCCAGGTCCGAGGCCAAACATCTACACTTCTATTTTCAGTTGACTCACACTCTAATACGCACTGCTGCTGGTCATTTGTTGCACTGTAGAAGTATCCAAGTATTTAGTATAGGGGAAGCAGAGGCAAATGGCTAGCATAAAACACTCTCTGGCTTGTCCAGTTCAGAGGTAACTCTGAGAAGGGTGAAGCAGCAAACCTTTGAAACAATGACTCTTAAGGATCTGAGTAAGCTTCAGAAGAAATTTATGGTCACCATCTGTAGACGAACATCTCCTCGTTGCCGGGGCTTTGCTCAGCACGCTTGCTGCAATTCTTGAACACTCAACAGCTCAATTAATGTGTAGGGCCGTCAGGTAGGAAAGAGTTGAGATTTTTCTTCCTGAAAAGTGGGCAGTATTGGTCCACATCTACTTGGAGAGAAGGTATTATCTCCAACTACAGGGACTAGTTTGTTTGGTTGCAGAGCACAAGAAGGTGTTGTGACACTATCGTTGGCTAGCAAAGTTTACTTTAGTATGTACAAACCCCAGAAAAGATGCTATTCTCATAGGAAAGGTGTTTTCTTTAGTTTAAGAACTAAGGATAAACTAAAACGTGAAGGAAACCTTTATCATGTTTTTTTCCCCCTCTCATTTTAGGGTGCGGTCAATGGTGTGCTGCTAGTGACGCCAAATAATATAATGTTTGATCCACATAAATCTGATCCTATGGTCCAAGAGAACGGCTGCGAAGAGTACGGTATCATGTGTCCAATGGAAGAAGTGATGTCAGCTGCTCTGTATAAAGAAATTGTGGACAGCAAAATAAAGGATTCATTACCCATGTAAGATAGACTAGTATCTGTAAAACTTGTCAAAAAGTTGTATAGCATCTGCATTAGTAACTATATAGTAAAACAGTAAACTTTTTTGAGAATATCCAAGATTAACTTGGAGAGACTTGGAAAACTGCTTTATTATTTTCATTTTCTTGGTTTATTATATGTTCTATGAACATCAAATGAATTTTAGCTTCCTCATCTCCTGGGCATCAACTATTTAGAAAGTTAGCATTTGGCAATAGTTACTATATTTTTGCCCCATACTTATAATTGCTTTCCTATTCTAACTGTTAACAAACTAACTGTTTGATGGTGACCACTGCAAAACACAATAGTTTTGAAATAGCTCCAAATCCTTGAGTAATTTTAGATAGAAACCTTAGTTATATGCTTCATGGTTGACTTCATTTAAAAAAAAGGCACATTTTCTTCTTTGGACGTATAAACAGGCCTGAATTTTTTTCTGCCCTTTTTTTTTAAACTAGTATCGGGAATACAGTGAACAGCAAAATAAAGGATTCATTATCCATATAAGTGCTGGAGCACTGGAAAAATGGAGCAGGACCTTTCTCACCCTAATGTCAGTTGATGTATAAAAGGAGTCTGAAGCTTAAGCAAAGAGCCCTTTTCCCATATGTTCATTATGTAATAAGTGTGGGGCTTTTTAGTTTTTGTTTATAAAGCTTTAAATAGACTGTCTCAAAATTCCTTCCTCTCAATTTCTTCTGGTTTATTTTAGTCACTTGGTGTTATCCTGCTAGTTCTCCAGTTGTCCATATTTTGATCAAAAACAGAATAAATGGTACTTAACTATCTTAACATTAAAACAAGGAGAACTTTTTTAAAGAATCAGGCTACTCTTAGAAATCATAAAACAAAAGAGCACAAACACTTTACAGGATATCTTTTTAGGCTGTTTACCTCCTATGTGTAACTCTTTCAAAAGTGTCTTAGTAAAGAATTAACACACATTCTTGTGTTGTAAGTCAAAGGTAAAGAAATACCGTGTCTCTGAAAAATGCCAGAGGAAGATAACCAGATGATGTGGGCAAGATGCCATCTGTAACATCTGTTCAAATGTATTTTTTTTCAAACCACATAGATTTTCAGAGAGAAAACTGAAGTTAGACTTTGGCTATGACTACATTACAGAGCTTACAGCTGCACTGCTGTAGCACTGCTAGTGCAGATGCTGTAAGCTGATGGGAGAGCTCTCCTATTGACTTAATTACTGCAGCCCCTGCGACTGACTGTAGCTATGTTGGGGGGGGAGAAGCTCTCCCGCCGACATAGCGCTGTTCATACGGGCGCTTAGGTCAGTATAACTTGTGTGTGCAGGTGTGTGTTCCAAGGCAAATTAACTTTGAAATCCACTTCTTTAAAAAAATCTACTGCAAAACAACATGCCAAAGATCCTGAGAAATCTGAGCTGTAGACTTTGATTTTTCTGTCACAAGTCCTATAAACCAAAGGAATGAAAATAGGAGTTTAGAATTTGTGGCTCACTCTGTTAGAGTAAATCAGGGTTTGTGCAGGAAGTCTGCAACTTAGCTATCAAAAATTTAAGCCAAAAATTTCAAAGCTGGATATTATAAAACTAGGCAACTTGCTTTCATCTTTATGGTATCAAAATAAGTACCTCCTAAAAATCAGGTGTGTACATACAGACATGGAGGCCTAACTTTAGGCACTTGAGTTTGAATGTTTCAGTCTTTGAGTGCTAAAATACTCAACGTTCATTAATGTTTGTGAGTAGAGCTGGGCAGGAAATAGTTTTCCTGTCCTGGGAAAATATTTGGGATTTTAAAAATTTTTTACTGTCCCTTTATTGGGGTGAAAAGTTGAAATCTTGAAAATTTTCACAAATTGACAAGCCAGAAAATTCAGTTTGGGTCACTTAAAACATACTATATTTCAATTTTGACTATTTTAATTTAATTTTTTCCCCTCTAATAGTCTTAAATTTAGAAACAGAGTAGCTTCATATCAAGAAACTAGAATTATTTGTTTAGAAAATATAAAAATGGGCCACTTCAATTTCAGTGTTTTTTTTTTTTTTTTTTTTTAAACGTTTCAAGTGAAGAAATTCATGGAAGTCATCCCATACCAGTGAACAGTCTTGGTTTCAACAAATTAGTGTTTTTTGACTGGAAAGTAATTTGCCAAAATATTCCCAACCAGCTCTACTTGTAAGGCACTTGGATGCTGGGCAGAAGGGGAGTGGTATAAGTACTTAAAATGAAATTTGCAGTTCAGTTCCCTTTATTCTCTAGCTGCACCACCAGATGCTCCCTCTTTGCTCTGCAAGTTAAGTAATGGGTTTCCAGAACCCAGGAAATACCCTTAGAATTTTGCCCAAGTAGACGTTCTGCAGCATGGTAAAATAGGGACAGTCAGGCTACACAATTGCTGGTACGTTGACATGGACTTGTCTAGCTCTGCTGCATTCTCTGTGGCTCTAAAAGACTTTGGAAGCCAACCAGAGAGAGTGTCCTCTGGACAAACTGAATTATAGGGCTTGTAATGACCTAGAGGTGGTGTAAAGAAGCTATAAAAATTACCCAAAATATCTCATGAAAATTATCAGTCTCTATATAGCAAATTTAACTGCTGCATAATGGGGCGGAGGAAGGGAGAGTTGTGAAATCTCCCAGTAGATCTTTGTTGAGAAGTCCTTCCTGATATTTAGGAAAGTCTGGCTTCAGTTTCATCCTAGTACTCCTAGTTCAGAGCCCCTTATACCACTGTTAAAATTTCTTTCCCTTCTTGGTGTTTGTTTGTACTACTGTGTCCATATTCCACCCCTAGTTAGAGAAAGCTATATGTATTTAACTCTTACTTTTTTCCTAGTGAGTTAATATCTCTAGCCCCTCAATCCATTTTATTTTTTTTCTTTGATAAATAGGTGAGAGGTTCAGTGCCTCGTAATGAATTGCTGAGAACTGAATGCAGTATTTCAGTCTGGTCTCTTCAGAGCTGAGTTAGATGGGGACTGTAATCTCAATGCTGCTTTGTTTGCTGCCCAAAATTACTTCTGACTACATGTGAATCTTTGTACTTTGCTGAGTTTTCCAAAGCATTGCTGTCTTCAGGTTTCTCTGGAATGACTTTTATTTCATAATATTATTCAGAGTTGCACTTCATTTTTCTTCCTGTGCTTGACACCCAAATCATATTAGTTTTTCTTCAGCCTCATGTTTTTACAACATTTCAAAATTTAAACTTGTTTGTTTATAGCATACCTGGTACTATGGGTGTGCCCGGTGTTTTAGATGTACTTACAGCTGGAGGCAGTCCCTGAATCAGGCAGCTGAAGCTCAGAAAGGAATAAAGAACTGAGTGATGATCCAGTCATTTTCCTATTCATTTTAAGAAATTGGAAGAATCCTATCAGGTTTACTAGCCATTTAGCCTGAATGCAGTGTCGTTGAATAGGATTGTGGACTAACAAAACTCCCAATAAGACTAATAGGACATATTCCCAGTATGTTCATTAGGCCAGTATAATAATGATATATATATATATATTTACACGTTGCAAAAGTATCTTAAAAGAAATGTCTGTGTAGGCTTGAGAAGATTTATCAGATATTGGCTCTGGAATCTCAATTCTTTTGTTACTGGTTCCCAAATGTAAATATTGCAGCTGGAAAGCTAATTTTTTTCATTTGACTATTACATTAGTTTTTCCTAGTGACTGAGCTCAGAATTACACATTTACAAAGTAAGATGACTTCAGAGGCATTTACGTTCAGATCCACAACTCCTGGAGAGAGAACACTTTTCATGTTCTATAGTGTATATGCTTTGTCACCTTACAGTTTGTGGAATTAAAAAAGGAATATATAAAAATTCACACCTGCCTTCGGTAAAATGCTTGTCTCAGGTGCTATCTTAGTTGTAAACATCTAAATAGAACCCAAATCTCTGGCAGCGCCATTACTATAATGGCAATCCAAACACTACTATGCTATGGCTCCTGAAAAAGTGAGTCATGTTTTGTAAAATCGCAGCAGCATGAGACCCAAATTTAAAAAAATCTTAATCTGGAGCTGTGGTAGCAGTAGCTAAATTAGATTAGCAAACTATTTAATTTGGTTAAATATAGCTTCTGATTGGCTTTCCTCTTTCTAATTATTTCTGCTTCTGCAGATTCTCTCCTGATTATCTATTTGAAGAATTACTTTTCCCCTCCTCATCATTTCAAAAACTCATTCAATTTTGTAAACTTCAACAATAAAAATCTGAGACCTTACACGAACTTTCTTGTTTGTAAGGAAATTAAAATTCACAAAAGCTAAAGAGCTCATTTCAGTCTGTGTAGGCTTGTGGCATCTTTTGATTTAGTTAAGCTCAGATATATGCTGATAGTTGCAAGGAATATATTTAGCATTATTTGTATTCCATACAGATTTTGGTGACTGAGCATTAAGATTGCTCAAATACATTTCCTATCAGTGCAGTTACTAAAAAATTGAGGAAGTTGTCAGTTTAGGACATTACCATCCAAACACACTTTAATTCATAGCTTATTACCTAAGCGTTCTAAGGCCATGTCTACACTTACCAGGGATTGATGCTGCTGCGATCGATGCAGTGGGGGTCGATTTACCGAGTCTAGTGAAGACCCACTACATCGACTGTAGAGCACTCTCTCCGGTCAACTCTGGTATTCCACTGGGGTAAGGTAAGAGCATCTCCTGTCGATGCAGCACGTTTTAGACACCGCAGTAAGTCGACCTAAGCTACTATTCACATAGCTAGAATAGCATGACTTAGGTTGACTTACCCTGGTAGAGTAGACAAGGCCTTAGTCTGAAATGCAGGCTGAAACTTAATTGCAACCTACTATCTTAGCAATTACGCAATATATACTTAAAGAAGAGGTTACATGCACTGGTAATGAAATCTTAATTTTACTGGGAATTTAATTCATTAGATGTATGTATTGTGGGATAAAATGTACTGAAGATGTCTTTCAAATGGAAGGTGAGTTTTTTTTGCTTCTTTCCCCAGAGAATGGGAACTTAAAGCACAGACTTCCTAGAAGGCACTTTCTAGAACTTTGTTTTGTTTACTTCTGACTACAAAAAATACAAGTAAATATATACTTATTGTCCCCATCTTCTCCCAGTACTCCATATCCTAGCCCCACTTGTGCTAGTTTATTCTGAAACCTCTACCTTCAGGTTGGTAATACATAGTGTTGGTGTCTTACTCCGTGAATAAGAGGTCAGCTCTATTCTTACTGTAATTTACCTTTTGTACTGAGCCAGATCTAAATCGGCTATACTAGCAAATCCTACTAGTGTACTATTCCTTGAGTGACAAAAGCACATTGTCAGTATAACTGTCTATACTAGAGCCTTTGCTGGTATATAAGTGTTGCCCCCCGCCCCCCCAAAAAAACTGCAACAACTGATGTTGTTAAACTGGCAAAAGATTCTGTTGTAGACCTGGCATTACAAAATAATCAAATACAATTTATTGTAAGTGACCTTTACAATAATCGTAAACAGGCTTAGAATCTGTCAAAAAGACTGACTAAATGAGCTTCCAAAGATCCATTTCAGTATTAATATCTCTAATTTCTTTTAGGGGAAAAAAGTTCAATAAAAGACACTTTGTGGTGATAACTTGGACTCTCCTTTGCTTAACAGAGATGTAGAACCATTATCTGTAAGGGACCTCTGCCATTTCAAGAAAATTACAAGAAGCAATACAGATGAAATGGATTCAAGGGTTCGGGATACAGGGAATGACAGTGCCAGCACTGCCCCTCGGAGCACAGAGGAGTCTCTTTCGGAGGATGTGTTCACAGAATCGGAACTCTCTCCAATATGTGAGGAACTTGTTTCTTCAGATGAGCTTCGACAAGACAAATCTTCTGGTGCCTCATCAGAATCTGTCCAAACAATAAATCAAACTAGCGCAGAATGTTTAACACTAATTTCAGACTCCACTGATGTTCCCAATGACTTAAAATCCAGTGTTGACTTGCCTGTAAATGACAGTGGGTTTGTAACCCATATTATGGGTTCAGAAACTGTTGAAATGGCAATACAGAAGGGAGAGGACACTGTAGGGGAAAAAGTTACAGATGCCCATCAACAATCTTTGCAAGATATGCAACCCAGTAAAGAATGTGGCACAGATGTAGATGTCACAGATCAGGATGCCACACTAGAGAATATACACAAAAGAGAGGGTGAAATAAAGGAGGAATGTCTACTTTGTGAAGACATCAAAGACTCTCAAAAAAAAGAGACCATTACCAAGGGAAAACTAGTGAAAGAATTAACACGAGATTCGGACATAGACGTTGAAGAGCTTCGTGAACTCTGGAAAATTCATACTATGCAACAAACTAAGCAGCAAAGAGAAAACATGCAGCAAGATTCACAAAAAGAAATTAAGCACAAAATGGAGGTTGCAGCAGATGGACAAGCTGAAGGTAAGTGAGTCAAGGTCTAAGGTTATAGAATAAAATAAACATGCAAATTTTTTTTCAACCATCCTATCCCCCTGTCACCACAACAAAAAAGCTGCTTCTTTTAAAAGTACTAAACTTTCAATGCATTTACTAACTATTGTAGATCATTCTTAGGAAAACTTCATGTGCCTGTATGTGCATACTGAAATTTCTCCCTGGCTCGATGACAGAATATAATTCATACTACTTAGAAGCAAATTTTCTGGACCCTTTACCAAGGAGAAGGGTAACTATTGGAGGAATTGCATAACGGGAATGGGAGACTTGGATTTGCATTCTTCCAGTCACTGTCTGGACTTGTCTTCCCAGTTGTGTTTAAACTTAATGAAGAATCAAATCAGCTGATATCATGAGGACCGTGGCTGATCAATCAATGTAGAACCCAAAACAAATTGTGATCCTTGGTATGTCGGTTAAGTGATTAAATCGTGGTCTCGGGAAGGCTCTCTATGGTTGGATGAATTTCACCCTTGGTACTGAACATAAGCAATATGGCTGAGTTAAATGAGAACTCTAACTTTTTGAATTTTATAACCTTTTGGGGACTTGAATCTCTATCTTAACATAACATTACGTCAACATATATTTTTCTGCATTTTGCTTAGGCCATGTCTACACTACCACTTATGTCGGCAAAATGTATGTTGCTTGGGGTGTGAGAGAGCAAATCCCTGAGCAACATAAGTTACTGCTGCTTGTTAGGAGTGTTTTAATTATGTTGACGGGAGAGCTCTCTCGCGTCAGCATAGAGTGACTACATGAGAGCTCTTACAGCAGTGCAGCTGCATTGGTACAGCTGTTGCCAATGTAAGGTCTCTAATGTGGACATGGCCTTACTCATATTTTATCATTCCTTTATGCTTGATGCTGAATCAGAATAAGGTTAAACATACAAAAGCCCTTCCCAGCACAGGAGCCAAATAAAGAATTAATTCTCAGATGTAGAAAATGAATTTTTAGTTTTCTGCACATCTTCATTCCTGTAAAAGGTCAGTTCTTCAAGTGCTTGCCCCTCTCAATTCCATTCTAGGTGTCCACGTGCCCACGTGTGCAGCCATCGATGATTTTTGCCTTAGTGGTATCCATAAGGTCAGCTGTGGCACCCCTTTGAGTGCCACACTCATGTGTCTGTATATCAGGTGCCACCAGTCCTATGCCCTGTGTTCCTTCTTACCGCCCATGGTAAGTAGTCAGAGCATCTTTCCTTGCATAGCAAGGGTTAGTAGTTTCGTCTCTTCTGACTTCTAGCCTTAGGGCCTTGTAATTTAGTTTGTTTATAGTAGTTGGTGTTAAATAGCTGTGAAGGGTAGTTAGAAGTTAGAGTCCCATTGGGGACTTCACCCCAGGCGGAGCATACCTGGGTCTTCGGGGTTTAAGCCCTGCTCGGATTACAACAGGCCTATGCCTGTTAGGGACCCTCACAGCAGTTGCCTCAGGTGCTTGGAGGAATCACATGTTAAGGACAAGTGTCCTATCTCTAAAGACTTTCAACCCAGGACCCAGAAAGACCGTGATATCTGTTTGAGGGCTCTCCTCAGGGAGCCTGCCCTCTGACCGGCTTCTGAGTCATCCCAGCCAGACTCTACCCCTAGTATTTCAGCTTCTGTGCATAGCACACCCGCGGCACTGGTGCCCAGGAAGAAGACCAAGAAGCACGGCTCCTTGACAGCAGGCAAGACGGCCTATGAGGTACTGGGCAAAGGACCCAGTTTGGGCCGCCCCACCCACACTGGAGCCACATGGATTAGCTGCCCAAAGGATCCACCGCTGACTCCTGGGAGCAGTAGGGAACCCAGACTTGTGGTGGGATTGACGACTTCCCAGGCTCTCCCAGCACCTAGAGAGCAGAGGCCTCTACCAGCACTGCCGGCACCGCGTGTACCGCAGGAAGCAGCAAAGGCTTCCTGCGAGGGCAAGCCAGCTGCCAAGACCCTCCACGGGCAGTTGAGCGCCACCGAGCTCCTGAGCTGAGGCAGTGTTCTCCAACTCGGTGCCACAGATCTCCAAAGGGTTCAAGTACCTACATTCCCACCCACCTCCAGACTCACTGGTCATCTCTGCAGCCAATGAGAAGGACAAGCAAGGCCACCCAGTTCAATCCCCAAAAATGAAGAGGCCAAAAGACTGGACCTTTTTGGGAGGAAAATTTATTTGACAGCCAGCCTGCAATTCTGGGTGGTAACCCACCAGGCTCTCTTGAGCAGGTACAGTTTTAACTTATGGGACTCCCTGTGTAAATTCAAGAAGTCCCTCTCCCAAGATTTAGCTCAGGAATTCAGCACCCTGGTGGAGGAGGGTATCGCAGCAGCGAGGTGCTCTCTTCAAATGGCGTGGGTTGGGGCTGACTTGGCGGCTAGGGTGGTCAGGTCGGTGGTGGTCATGAGGCGCAGCTCCTGACTTCAGACTGCCGACCTGTCCCAAGAAATGCAGACCTCAATCCAGGACCTCCCATTTGAGGGGAATGGACTCTTTGCAGAGCAGACAGATGCAGGGCTGCATGGGTTGAAGAATACTCGTGTCACCCTTTTGCTTGCTCGGTCTGCATATGCCGCAGTCTGCGAGGAAGCAGTTCCAGCTGCCCTCGCCACCAAGGTCTTGGCAACCTAGCTAGGGGTCAGCAAGGAGAAAGGATAGAAAGACAAGCTTTAGTTGTTGCTGCCCCTCCTCCTGCTCACCTGCACAGCCTGGCTCAGCAAAGCGTCCTGGGGGCCAGAAGCACTCCTTTTGAAGGCGTTCTCCAGAGCGATGACCCAGTCAACTCCCCAGATCCACCTTGTTCTTTCCTTGACCCTCTTCGTCCCTACCGTTCGGCCTGGTTACGGGTCACCTTGGGCCGCTGGGTGTTAGAGATAGTATCTTGGGACTATTCCCTGAAATTCTCTGCCATGTCGGACCTGATCTCCTATGTGAAAAACCACCCGCTCACCACGGCTCACATCTGCCTGCAGTTGTTGGGCCACATGGCTACATGTACATATGTGGGCAGTCGTGCCTGGCTCCATCTCCAGTCTCTGCAAGCATGGCTGGCGTCGGTCTACATCCCCAACAGGCACGACCTAGACCAGGTAGTCAGGGTGCCAGATCACATCCAGTTGTCCCTGGATTGGTGGTTGGTGCTGGAGGAAGTTCCTTTGTGGCCCTGGCCCCGTCACTGACCCTGGTATCTTATGCTTCGGACTTCAGCTGGGGAACCCACCTGGGCAAGCTCAGCACGCGGGGCCGCTGGTTGCGGGATGATCTGGCCCTCCATATCCACATCGGGGAGTCCAGAACGGTTTGCCTGGTCTGCCAGACTTTCTTGCCCCCACCTGAAGGGCAAGGTGGTGCAGGTCCTGACGGACAATACCACTGCAATTTATTACATCATTTATTATTCTCCGCCTTTGGGACTTTTGTGTGTCATGTCGTTCATCTGGTAGCGACGCACCTGCCCAAGACCAGGAGCGTATTAGCAGATCACTTAGCAGGACCTTCTTGTCCCGCCACGAGGAGGTGGCCAGTACAATCTTCCAGAAGTGGCGGACTCCCTAGGTGGACCTTTTCGTGTCCAGGCAGAACAGGAAATGCCACATGTTCTGTTCGATCCTGGGGATGGACTAGGCCTCCCTGTCAGACACATTTCTCATCCCAGGGACTCTGATGTATGCCTTCCTGCCAGTTCCGTTGATTCACAGGGTCCTCATAAAGATCCAACAGGACAGGGAGCAGGGGTTCTCTCAACAGATTTTTTTTTTTGGTGCCCTCAGAGCGTGGCCACCAAATTTTTCCTAAAATATTTAATTAACTTAAGGAAAAACAAATACAATGATTTGGACATGTATATGTGCATATTTATTTGTTTATGTAGGGTTTTTTCAGACTCGGTAATAAAAATTGACAGTTGTCTCTATTTACTGGACATAAATAGAATAGAAACACAAATAAGGTGCTTTGCATGTTTTCTTTTTTGTTTTTCTTTTTTGGTTACGCTTTTTTCCCCCTAAGACTTGCTAGCTGGTAAGTCTTCTGCTGGGAAGCGATATTTGTATCTTTGTTAATATCACTTTTCACAGCAGACTTACTCAGCCCTGGAATGCCCTGGGACAAATTTAAGCCCTGGATGGGGAGGTGGGCAGGGAAGCAGTGGGGCTCAGGGACAATGCGTGGGGCAGGTAGGGAGTGGTGAGCCTGGAGCCAGAACCTGCCACAGCGTGGACAGAGCCAGACGCCCCATGGCCGAAGCCTGCCGCCCCTACCCCCGGAGAAAGTGGAGAATTCACCAGCTGCCTGCACCTCAGTGTTTGTTTCCAGAGGGGGGCAGGGCCCAACCACTCCTGACAGCTGTTTGAGATGGGCCACTTCTTTGTGTCCTCCCATCCCCATCATACCCCAGGAGGCTGTGGCCACAAAAAAAGGCCCTGGTGGCTGCATATGAGAAACACTGTACCTAATAGCCCTCACGTGGCCTCACCAGCACTGGTTCGGCACACTACTGGACCTTTCGGTAGCTGCCCCGCTGCAGCTGCCCCTTTGGTTGGATCTGCTGTCCCAGAACCACGGCAGCCTGGGGGCACTATACTTGACAGCATGACTAAATGCGGACAAACGGGAATGCTCGGCCCGGGTTCAGCAGGTCTTGTTGGGTAGCAGGAAACCCTCCACCAGAGCAACTTACCTGGCCAAATGGAAAAGGTTCATGTGCTGGGGCTCGGAATGATGTATCCTGGCTGAGCAGGCCCCTGCAAGAGATCTTGGATTATCTTCTGCACCTCAATCTCCAAGGTTTGTCCCTGTCATCAATCAGGGTCCACCTGGCCACTTTTTCTGCTTTCCACCCTCCGTTCCGTGGCAATTCAGTCTTCGTTCACGACACGATGGCCCGGTTTTTGAAAGGTCTGGAGCGTCTCTGGCCGCACGTCCGGAATCCCATCCCTGCCTGGGACCTGAATCTCGTGCTGTGAAGACTCCTGGGGCCTCCCTTTGAGCCTCTGCTTCCTGATCTCTCCTGCTTTTCTTCTGGAAGGTTTTGTTTCTGGTTGCGATATTGTTGGCCCACAGGGTGTCCAAGATCAGGGCGCTTACTTCAGAACCGCTCTATGCAGTATTCTATAAGGATAAGGTCCAGCTGCATCCGCAACCGGTGTTTCTACCCAAGGTAGTTTCCCAGTTTCATACCTGCCAGGATACATACTTAATGGTTTTTCCCGAAGCCTCCTAAATCAGAAGAGCAATGCATGTTGTGCGCCTTGGACGTCAGGAGGGCACTGGCCTTCTGCATTGACAGGACAGAGCCATTCCGTAAGTTGTTGCAGCTGTTCGCTGCAGTGGCAGACAGAATGAAGGGTCGCCCAATGTCTGCTCAAAGGTTTTTGTCCTGGATCGCTGCCTGCATATGTTTCTGTTATGAGCTGGCAAACATGCCTCCGCCAGCAATAGTGACAGCACACTTGTCTAGGGCATCATTAGTGGCCTTCCTGTCGCAGGTTCCAATCAAGGAGATCTGTAGGGTCGCTACCTGGTCGCACAGTCACATCTCATTAAGCACTTACCCAGCAAGCTCGAGACAACGCTGGCTTTGGTAGAGCAGTGGTGCAAGCTGCACGACCGTGAACTCTGAGTCCACCTCCATGGACACTGCTTGTGAGTCACCTAGAATGGAATTGACAGAGCAAGCACTCGAAGAAAAAACGCTTGCCTACCTTTTCGTAACTACTGTTTTGAGAGGTGTTGCTCATGTCCATTCCATTACCTGTCGTCCTGCCCCTCTGTCGGAGTTGCCGGCAAGAAGGAACTGAGAGGGCATAGGGCCAGCGGTGCCTGATACACTGATGCATGAGCACAGCACTGGAGGCACCACAGCTGACCCTACAGATACCGCTAAGGCAAAAATCTCCTTAAGGTGTGCGCACACCTAGAATGGAATGGACATGAGCAACACATCTCGAAAAACAATAATTACAAAAAGGTAGGTAACCGTTTTTTGTGTGGTTTTAGTTGCAAATTACTGCAACAATCTTTGATTGTAACTCAGATCAAAACTTGCAGTTTGTCAAGAATGTAAAATCTCTGAATATTTGGCATTATTTCTAAATCCAATCTTCCATGTTTTGTGGTTTTGTTTTTTTAATTTTCTGGTCATTTTATGATGCACTAATGGAGATGAACCAATACTTTAAACCATGCACTATGTATTTGTTTTTTAAAAAAACAGGATAGTACTTATATGAAACATAAACTCTGAAAGAATGTTCACATTCAAGCCAGTCCCCTGTATATCATTAAAAGTACCAATATGTTTAATTACAATATATTTTGGGCTGGCTGGACTTCATTTTATATTTCAGCATTTAGTGTGCCTAGCCATTTGATCCAGTTACAGAAGTAACTGCATTTTGAAAGGCCAACTCATATAATCGTTGCATCATTCTGTGGTAATAAGTTTGACTTTAATACCCTAAATTGCTATGGAAAGTGTTATATTACACAATATGACCTCTAGCTGGGCTTGGCAATTTTGGATTGTATCTTTAGTAAGATCATGGGGGTAAGTATTTCCATGGCTCCCATCCCCACAGCTTAATATTGTTACTAATAGTCCCATTATTGCACTAGGCACTATTCAGAGCCTTTTGAAAGGACATCACATATTTAATGACATTGTGAAAGTACAGTTCAGTTTGCAGAAAAATGCTTGCAGAAAAATATATAGACTAACAAAACTTTGTTATAGTGTCATGTTATACGTTTTCATAAATGATCTGAAAAAAGGGGTGAACACAGGTGTCAAAAGCTTTGAAGACTATACTAAATTATTCAGGATAAGTACAAAGCTGACTGTGAAGAGTTACAAAGGGATCTCACAAAATTGGGTGACAGGGCAAAAAATGAAATTCAGTGTTAAGTGCAAAGTAATGAACACTGGAAAACACAATCCCAACTATACATACAAAATGATGGTGTCTAAATTAGAAAGCTCTTGAAGTCATCATAGGTAGGTCCCTGAAAACATCTGTTGACTGTGCAGTGGCAGTCAAAAAAGCTAACTATGTTAGGAATCCACTAGGAAGGGGATAGATAATAAGAAAATATTATAATGACTTTATATAAATCCATCGGTATCCCCACACCTTGAATATTGTGTACAGGACTGGTCTCATCTCAAAAAAGATGTATTCGAATTGGGAAAGATACAGAGAATGACAATAAAAATGATTAAGGGTATGGAACTGCTTTTATATGAGGAGAGATTAGAAAAGAGGTGACTAAGGTCAGGGTTAGGATAGAGGTCTATAAAATCATGACGATATGGAGTAGGTGAATAGGGGAAGTGTTGTTCTTTGGGTGTTGCTCATGTGTGTTCCACAGTAGGTGTGCATGCTCACCACGTGCACCGGTGCCGGAAGCTTTTCCCCTAGCAGTACCCGTAGGGGGGGAGTGCCCCCCGCGACCCTGGAGTGGCGCCTGCTTAGCACGGTATAAGGGGAGCTGCGTGCTCCCCCCACCTTCAGTTCCTTCTTGCTACCAGTGAAGGTGCATCGGAACTGCTCGGCTCCAGCCTTGCTGCAGCTTGTCCCCAGAACTCTTCGTTCAGTAGTACCTGTAGTCAGTTTAGTTTTCAGTGAAGTTTAGTCAGTTAGTGAGCCCAGGCCAGGTATGCCCCAGGATTTAAGTCATGTGGCTCCTGTAGGTGTTCTATGCCAAGGAGTGACCCGCACACAGATTGTCTGCGCTGCTTGGAAGAAACCCATATCAGCAAAAGGTGTAAGATCTGCAAGTTGTTCGAGCCCCAGACTAAAAAAGAAAGGGACATTAGACTCCGGGCCATCCTGATGGAGTCAAAGCTGGCCCTGACCCCGGCACATTGCTCCGATCCAGTACCCGGCACCACGCCGTCAGTGCTCGGAGACCCTCTGGTACCTTTGACTAGTCAGCAACGCTCCCCTTCCACGGGGCATGCCAAGAGGACCGGAAAGACTCCCTCTTTGCAACGGCACCAAGGGAAGTTGGGAACAGAGACTAGACCTGTGTCGGGTAGTCCTTTGTCCCCATCGGGCCGTAGGCCTCCGACTCATGCGGAGCAGAGTAGCCCGGCCCCTTCAGAGCAGACCTCTCTGGATGTCCGGATGCCATCTATGCCCGAAGCCCTCCAGGCAGCTAAGGACGTCATGCTGGTGCCGCCAGCGCCGCCGATGTCTGCCCCATGCTCCAGAGGCAAGCCGCCGCTGGAATCGCCAGAGTCACCGCTGGCCCAGTACTGGTCTCGGTCGAGAGAACGTTCCTGACACCGCTCACCGCCCAGTGACCGTTCAGGGCCCAGTCCTTGTGGATCGTCCTTGACGCCGGCCAGACTGTCTGGGTGGGTGACATCTGATCGGGACTCCCGGCACTGCTAGTCTGCACGGAGAGAGGACAGATGGGACTGTGGTGGACGTCGTCAACGGTCCTCGTCTCGAAGGCGGTACTGTGGTCGGTTTCGGCATGACCGTCAAAGCCTTTGCCGCTTGGAATCCTGCTCAAAGTCTCCGCCAAGGCACCTTAGCTCTGGGTGTCTATCGCCAGCTCCTCGCCGTCGCGAGTCCGCCCATCGAGATCGCTCGCGGAGCAGCTGCTACCCTTGGTGCCGTTCTCCCACCTCAAGGTAGCGGTCCCGTGGTCGATGTAGATCCCGGCATCACCACCACTCCCAGTCCGGAGGCAGCAGCGTGTCGTACGCCAGCCCCACCTCCGCTCAGTTGCCCGTCTAGCCAGCCCGATGGGCCGGCTCCGCCAGTGCCTCAGCAAGTGCAATGGCACTGTGTGTTGTGGTCAGCCCAGTGGTACCAGTGGGCACTGTGGTCTCCGGCGCAGCTCCCGGTGGGGGCTCACTCAGTGGCCGGGGCGTTGGAAGCACCATCGGCCTCCATCCCTAGGTCGCCAAGAAAAGGGTCGACGGGCCCCGCTTCCTCGGTACCGTTCCCGGAGTCCGACCAGGTGGTGGATCCTCCGGTGCCGGCCAACACCCAAAGCACCACACCAGCCTCCTCGCCCTGTCCTGAGGAGCTCATTGCGGCTCCGTCCCGCAGGAGGACTACCGGGCCCATCAAGACTTACTAAAACGGGTGGCAGTGAGCTTCCATCTCCAGGCTGAGGAAATGGAAGAGCCCTCAGACTCCCTGGTCAATGTGCTGTCCCTCTCGGCACCGGGCAGGGTGGCCTTGCCACTCCATGAAGGGCTGGTGAAAATGTCAAATGCCCTATGGCAAACACCAACCTCGTTGGCTCCTGTCTCTAAAAAGGCAGAACGCAAGTACTTTGTACCCACTAAGGGGCACGAGTATCTGGATGCTTTCTGGAGAAAAAATTATTCGTCGTCAAGCTTCCAGCTGAGAGTAGCAAACCATCAGGCTCTCCTGGGTCGCTACGAGTTTAATCTCTGGAGATCCCTCCCCAAGGTCGAGGACTCCCAGGAGCACAATAGAAAGGAGTTGAAGGTGCTCGTAGAGGAAGGGGCAGCCGCCGCAAGGGCATCTCTGCAGGCCACTTCAGATGCAGCGGGCATGGCCACACGGTCCATGGCCTCGGCAGGGTCCATGAGATGGGCGTCCTCGTTTCTGCTCTCTGGGCTATCCAGCAAAGCACAGTTGTCAATGCAGGATCTCCCTTTTGCCGGGAAGGCGCCGTTTGCAGAGGAAATGGACACAAGGCTGCACGGCATGAAAGACTCCCGCACAACCTTTCAGACCCTGGGCCTCTATGTCCCTGCCCCAGCAAAACCCAAGTTTAAGCCACAGCAGGCTCCCGCCCAGGCCGCCCTCCTGAAATACGAGGCCGCCCATAAGAAGCAATGGGACTATAAGAAATGCCCGCAAAGACAGTATCAGCCTGCCCCCCAGCCTGGGACTTGTAAGGGCAAGCAGGCGGGTAAAAGGCGGTTTTGACAGGATGATCGGGGGTACCCCGCCAATTTCCAGCAGGGATCGACCCCCAATAAAGCTCCCTTTTTCCAATCGACTGTGTGCATTCCTCCCGGAATGGTCACGGCTCACCTCAGACCATTGGCTCCTCAACACCATCTCCTGAGGTTACACCCTCCAGTTTACCTCCTACCCGCCCAACCATCCCCGGCCCCCTTCCTCTTGGGGGACCCATCGCACGAGGCTCTGTTCGAGCAGGAGGTTGGGAGGCTCCTGGAACTGGGAGCAATAGAGGCGGTGCCCAAGAAGTTCCTGGGCAAGGGGTATTACTCCCGATATTGCCTTATCCCGAAGGCCAAAGGGGGGCTCAGACCCATACTGGACCTGCGAGGTGTGAACCAGTACTTGGTAAAACTCAAGTTTCGCATGGTTTCCATGACCTCCATCATCTCCTCCCTGGAACCCGGGGATTGGTACGCGGCCCTCGATCTATAGGACACGTACTTCCACATCCACATATTTGAGGGGCACAGGCACTTCCTCCATTTTGGTGGGACAGAATCACTACCAATTCACGGTTCTCCCGTTTGGTCTGTCCACTGCCCCTAGGGTCTTTACAAACTGCATGTTGGTAGTAGCGGCCTACCTCAGGCGCCAGGGGGTCCAGATATTCCCCTATCTGGACGACTGGCTGGTCAAGGGCACCTCCCGGTTGCAGGTGAGGGATCATGTAGCACTCCTGTCCACATGCAATGCCCTGAGCCTGTTGGTAAACAACGCCAAGTCCACATTAGTCCCGGTCCAAGGCATAGAGTTTATCAGGGCGCTCCTGGATGCAAAGTCGGCCAGAGCGCCTCCCTCCAGACAGGTTAGAGACCCTGAAAGGGCTCATCAACTCGATCGTAAGGTTGCCAGTGACGACAGCAGGTCCTGCCTGCAGCTGCTAGGTCACATGTCTGCATGCACGTATGTGATCCGCCACGCCAGGCTCAGGATGAGGCCCCTACAACTCTGGCTGGTCTCGCAGTTCTCCCAAGCCATGGACAGGTTGGACAAGATCCTCACCGTGCTGAACTGTGTGATAGTCTCCCTACGGTCGTGGTCCACACTGGGCAACATGCTCCAAGGGTCTTGTTCAGGGACAGGATCCCGTCCGTGGAGCTGGTGTCCGATGCATCGGACCTGGGCTGGGGACTCCATGTGAGGAATTTGCAGACCCAAGGCCTGTGGTCTCCGCAAGACCTGACCCTTCACATAAACGTCAAGGAACTCAGGGTGGTGTGGCTGGCGTGTATGGCCTTCCACTCGCACCTGAAGGGCAAGGTAGTCAGGGTTCTCATGGACAACACGGCCCTGATGTTCTATATCAACAGGCAAGGCTGGGCCCGATCCTCCGCCCTCTGCCACAAAGCCCTCAGCCTGTGGAACTTCTGTATAGCCCACGACATCCACCTAAAAGCCTTTCACCTATTTGGGCGCCTGGAAGGTCAGGGCGGATCGCTTGAGCAGGGACTTTTCCTCTCAGCACGAGTGGTCCTACACCCGTAAGTGGCCCTCCAGCTTTTCCAGAGGTGGGGAACTCCCCAGGTGGACCTATTCGCAACCCGACAGAACCGACGATGCCCCTGGTTCTGCTCCGGGGCGGGGCCTGGAGAGGGGCACTATCTCCGATGCCTTTATCTTGCCCTGGTCAGGCCAATTCCTATACGCCTTCTCCCCGTTCCCACTGATCAGCAGGGTCCTAGAGAAAATAAAGACGGACAAGGCCCGGGTTCTCCTCATTGCCCCGGCGTGGCCCAGGCAGCACTGGTACGGGATTCTCTTGGGCCTGACGGTGGCTCTACCATGGCCGTTGCTGCTCTGCCCAGACCTGCTCTCTCAGGACCGGGACCAGGGCCGTCTCCTCCACTCCAACCTGGCAGCTCTTCACCTCACGGCGTGGCTGCTTAGTGGCTAGGTGGCGAGGAGAAGACCTGCTCAGCTCTGGTTCAGCACGTCCTCCTTAAGAGTAAATGGCCCTCCATTCGCTCCTCCTAAATGGAGAAGTGGTCTCGTTTTGCTAGGTGGGTGATGGACCAAGGTGTATCCCCAACAGCTGCCCTGATCCAGCTTATCCTCTATTACCTCCTCAGCCTGAGGGCCCAGGGCCTGACGCCTTTGTCAGTCAGGGTGCATCTGGCAGCCATATCGGCGTTCCATCCCGCTGTGCAAGGACACACGGTGTTCTCCCATGCTATGACCAGCTGGTTCCTTAAAGGGTTGGACTGGCTTTACCTGTATTCTAAGCCCCTGGTCCCGCAGTGGGACCTGAATCTGGTGCTGGCTCGGCTTATGGGGCCCCCGTTTGAGCCGCTGGCCATGTGCTCCTGGCCTCACCTCTCATGGAAGGTGGCCTTCCTGGTTGCTATCACGTCAGCCAGGCGGGTCTCGGAGCTCAGGGCCCTGACCTCTGAGCCACCGTATATTGTATTTCATATGAACAAGATCCAGCTCCGCCCATACCCCATGTTCCTCCCGAAGGTCGTCTCCGCCTACCACATGGGTCAGGACATTTTTCTGCCAGTTCTTTGCCCCAAACCTCACACAACTAACGAGGAACACCGCCTCCACACGCTTGATGTGAGGCGGGCTCTGGCTTTCTACCTCGAGCGAACCAAGCCGTTCAGGAGGTCCTTGCAGCTGTTTGTCGCCTCGGCTGAGTACGCGAGGGGCCAGCCGATTTCCACTCAGTGGCTGTCCAACTGGATCACTTTGTGCATCTGCTCCTGTTATGAGCTGGTGGGTGTTCTCCCGCCGCCTATTGTTAGGGCACACTCGATGCGGGCGCAGGCCTCGTTGGCTGCCTTTGTGGCCCACGTCCCCATTCAGGACATTTGCAGGGCCGCCACATGGTCTTCTGTTCACCCGTTCATCTCGCACTATGTGATAGTCTCCCAAACCAGGGACGACGCTGGGTTCGGCAGGGTGGTACTCCATCCCGAGAACTTGTGAACTCCTACCCACCTCCAGCAGATACAGCTTGGAATCACCTACTGTGGAATGCACATGAGCAATCACTTGAAGAAGAAAAGACAGTTATCTTTTCCGTATCCGGTGTTCTTTGAGATGTGTTGCTCGTGTCTATTCCACATCCCTCCCTCCTTCCCCGCTGCCGGAGTTGTCTGGCAAGAAGGAACCAAGGGTGGGGGGAGCACGCAGCTCCCCTTATACTGCGCCAGGCAGGCGTCACTCCAGGAGTTGCGGGGGGGGGAGAAACTTCCGGCACCGGTGCACGTGGCGAGTACGCACACCTACTGTGGAATAGACATGAGCAACATATCACGAAGAACACCAGTTACGGAAAAGGTAACTGTCTTTTATTTACCCCTTCACATAACACAAGAACTAGGGGTTAGCCAATGTAATTAAGAGGTAGCAAACTTAAAACAAACATAAGGAAGTACTTCATCAGATAAGGCATAGTCAAACTGTGGAACTCATTGCCATGGGATGTTGTGAAGGACCATAATGATTAAGCGTTCAAAAAAGACTTAGATAAGTTCATGGAGGATAGGTCCTTCAATGGTTATTAATCAAGGTGGCCAAAGATGCAATCTGTGTGCCGGGTGTCCCTAAACTCCCAACTGCCAGAAGCTGGGACTGTACAATGGGGAATGAATCATGCAATTGCTCTTTTCTATTCATTCCCTCTGAAGTATCTGGTATGGGCCACTGTCAGACAAGATTCTGGGCTAGATGGACCATTGGTCTGACCCAGTCTGGCTATTAAGTTCTGATGCTAACCTTCATACCATTAGGATGCTTAAGATTGTCAGTTTCTGCTATTCAAACTTGTGTGTATGTGATCTTGGAAGCATTTTATAATACAACATTTAATTCATGGGAAATGGAGAAACCACAGAAGGATTTTTAAATTATTTAATTTGTTGTGTCCAATATTATGTTGACTATCTGATTCTCTTTGTATTTCCATATGTTTGTGTGTAACCATAGAGCTACCCCAATGTTGGAATCAGATAAGATACATGGAATATAAATTTCTCTCTGAGGGCTAGTCCACATATTCTCAGTGTGGGTTGTTGCCTTTCTCTAGAGTCAAAGCCAATTGGATGGCTGACAAGGCAGTTTTGTTCTGCTTCTTCTAGCTACTGGCAGACAGTAAATCCAGCACCTACTGTGAGGGGGTTTATTTATTTATTGGGGGGGGGCAGCAAGCTGAAGAGGTTGTTTCTGTTGTCTAGAATTACCACAGCAGGATGGGGAGGGAGGTCTGACAGCCAGGCAGTGAATGTTTTTTGAAGGATGGCTGAAAAATGAATACAGCTGATCAGCTGCAAGTGGCAGTTACATTGAAGGGGACTGCCCTGTGTGGGGAAACCATAAGTAGGACCAACCAAAACAACCACAAACAGAGCAAGGAGCTGCTGGTTGGTCTTTTTCACACGTGCACCCTACGACAGCATGGGTATCATCATTCCTCCTCCCTTCTCTTGTTGAGCAATTTGGTCTCCTTCCCTTAGCCCCAGGGGAAGTTAGGAATTTTGCATGGCGGGTGGAGGGAGGGAGAAATTCCCACTTGGGCTAGAGAGCTCCTGAGTTTGGCATGAAAAGTGCCTTTACCTCAGACGCTGTCTTCTTGTGAGCCCCAGGGAGCAGCTGAGTGTCCCCTTACAGTCATTTTGTCCACTCTGAAAAGTAAGTCAGTAATGCCACAACTGTCCGGGTAATGGGTTTCAGATTGGTAGCCATGTTAGTCTGTATCAGCAAAAACAACAAGGAGACCTTGTGGCACCTTAGAGACTAACAAATTTATTTGGGCATAAGCTTTCGTGGGCTAGAACCCACTTCATCAGATGCAGGAAGTGAAAAATAGAGGAGGAGGTATAAATGCATGAAAGGATGGGGGTTGCTTTACCAAGTGTGAGGTCAGTCTAACGAGATAAATCAATTAACAGCAGGATACCAGGGGAGGAAAAATAACTTTTGAAGTGGTGAGAGTGGCCCATTACAGGCAGTTGACAAAAAGGTGTAAGTAACAGTAGGGAGAAATTAGTATTGGGAAAATTAAGTTTAGGTTTTGTAACACTGCTCAATGTGGGTTACCCATGCCCACTACAACCAGCATGGGAGAACAGCCCAGACATGGAGGAACAAGCAGGTGGTAAAGGGTTTCTTGGCCCACCAGTTATTTGCAACTAATTTACTTTGCATGTGTTAATAAGATCTGAGTCATCCTTATGGAAGCCTGTCTTCCTTACCCTAGGATTCAGTGAGACAACATGGCTCTTTTGTAGCACTGCCTGGCTCACGTAAGTGCTTTGGAAATATTCAGGGGGTTGGTTATTATTCGGGGAGCTTTAAACAAAATAGTGACAGAGTCCTCAGATAAATAAACAAATTTAAAACGTGCTTACAGAACCTGTGATCTGTGGATGTTATTGTGATCCTATGGATCTTTTTTCTGGCTGCTCCTCTTAAGTGTGGAAGGGGAGACAGGAGCAATCTAAGCCCAGAAAGGGGAGCTAACAGTCTTCTGCAAAGCAGATTCCAGCACTAGAAACTACCCCTGTCTGCAGTCACAAGAAGTCTGATGAGCAACACCTGGGGAGGAGACTATTAAAATTAAAGGACCAATGCCCCTCTCATCTTCAGACAGATAAATCCTGGATGTGGTTCAACAAGAGTACATAATAGAATTTTTCAGTTTCTGAATCATCATTTTCTCCCTTCTCCACTATCCTCAAATCCCCAAAAGAGAGAGGAATAATCCATAAATAATCTTTTGCAAATCAGCACAAGAGTCTTGCTATGGAGATATTCTCCTGGTTGTATTCAATCTTGTTCTGGTACCCAAGGAATCTGGTGATGATAGAGGCGCGTTGGACTTAGAACACCTGACCAAGTTCATAAGGACGACTAGATTCAAGATGGTCCTGTGGCACCTTTGAGACTAACAGAAGTACTGGGAGCATAAGCTTTCGTGGGTAAGAACCTCACTTCTTCAGATGCAAGTAATGGAAATCTCCAGAGGCAGGTATATATCAGTGTGGAGATAACGAAGTTAGTTCAATCAGGGAGGGTGAGGTGCTCTGCTAGCAGTTGAGGTGTGAACACCAAGGGAGGAGAAACTGTAGGAGAACACTTCAACCTCCCTGGCCACACAATAGCAGATGTAAAGGTTGCCATCTTACAGCAAAAAAACTTCAGGACCAGACTCCAAAGAGAAACTGCTGAGCTCCAGTTCATTTGCAAATTTGACACCATCAGATCAGGATTAAACAAAGACTGTGAATGGCTATCCAACTACAGAAACAGTTTCTCCTCCCTTGGTGTTCACACCTCAACTGCTAGCAGAGCACCTCACCCTCCCTGATTGAACTAACCTCGTTATCTCCACACTGATATATACCTGCCTCTGGAGATTTCCATTACTTGCATCTGAAGAAGTGAGGTTCTTACCCACGAAAGCTTATGCTCCCAGTACTTCTGTTAGTCTCAAAGGTGCCACAGGACCCTCTGTTGCTTTTTACAGATTCAGACTAACACGGCTACCCCTCTGATACTAGATTCAAGATGGAAACCTTGAAGTCAGTTTTGCCAGGGGGATTACCGGATTACTTTACATCAATCATCTTGAAAGAAGACTGCTTTCATATGCCAGGTCACCCATTAAGTACACAGGAGATTTCTGTGATTCGCTCATGGTACCAATCACTTTCAATACAAAGTGCTGCTTCTCACATTGTCATCTGAACCTAAAGCAGTCATGAAAGTCCTTGTCTGTTTGGTGGCTCTTGTCAGGCAGAAGTGAATACTGATGTATCTTTTCCAGTATGATGATCTAGTCAGAACCCGTCCGAGGAGTGGTCCACTCAGGTACCTTAGACCATAATCCAAATGTTGCAACAACATGGACGTATAGTCCCCCCCATCTTAAAATAAGGGATAGAAAGCTCTTTTCCAGTTCTCCTGATTATCCCAATTTTTGATTATCCGATCTGGTCCTGGTCTTACATAGATCAGATAAACCGGATTCTACTGTAAATTTAAAGCACATTCAAAAGCAACTGCAAGAAGAGTTGGTTGTGCGCATTGAATAAATGACACTGTTACTTCCAGTAAGATTTAGTTAATAGTTAATGTTTTCATTTTTTCACCAAATGTAAAAACTAAAGCAACTGTTTTCTAGGATCTGATTTCTAGGCAAACTGATTTCTAGGATCCCTAGAAATGAGGTATGGTCTGGGCTCCATTTTGCTTACTGTCTGGACATTCGCTTAGGGTTTTTGGCAGCCAGAGTAATTTAGAGCTTTCAGAGCTCGTTAATTTACATAGAAATACAGGTTAGTGCTTGAATGGCTTGCCACCCTCTGCACACACCTACACCTCCTGAGTTATTGGCCACAGTTTAGGATCAAAATATTTGTTTTATTTTATTTTGTTTTCCTAACTTGACTGTGTTCTTTTTGCATTTTAAAGGCTTCCTTCTGAATCAACTTGAAGTGTGGGATTTGGGGATTTAGTCTCTCTGAGGCTGTGTATTTTGGTTTGTTCACTATCCCTTTAGCTAAACTTGGCAATTTATACCTAATCACGTATCCAGTGTTTAGGAACCTAACAGTTCCATTAGTTCATTAAATATACTACAGCAAAATATACAGCTATTTCATCCTGTATGTTTTATAACTCTAAAATATTTGATAAACATGAAGCAAATTTTAGAAATGTAAATAAATCTTAATTCTGCATTGATGAATGCAGAAATTGGCTTCTTGAAATGAAAAGTAACTAATACACTTACATTCAGTACATAAGACTGATATAGGTCTAAATATATACATTCATCTTTTCTCTTGTGAATGTTTTTCCACTGTATATTCTATGTCACTTTATTGCTATCTGGTCACATTTTGTAAATTGGGAAAATGGATTTTTTTTTTTTAAAAAAGGGGGTGAGGTGGAGGGGAAAGAATTCCAATCTCAGACTACAGGTAAAATATGTCTCTCTGATGCATGTGACTGGTGTACCTGGCCCTTTGTGACCCCCTTGATGGAGGCCACCTAGTAGGCCTACTCCATCCTACTACACCCCGCCTAGGAAGGAGCAGCGAAGGTTGGTCTTCCAGGCCTGCCTAGAGAGGTCTTGTGGAAATAGCCAATCAGAGCCCAGCAGGTGCAGATTAAAGGCGCTTCAGGGGCTTAGTAGGGCAGTACCTGCCTGGGACCAGAGGGGCGGGGACCACTAGTGACGGGACCAAGGCTTCTTTAGAAGGCCAAGCAAAGGGCTGAACTTCAAGGGCCCAGAGACTGGGCTGAAGACCCTGGAGGGCATATAGTGTGAATTCTTAACTACCCCAGAAGGGTTCGTTTTTGACTGTGACTTGGCTGGAGGGCCAAGCTACTGAAGACCTATATAGTGAGACTAGCAACCTACAGTGGGTGCCAGAGCAGGAAAAAGATTGCAGTATCACACCCAGCTCCTAGGAAGCCCTCATGAGGTGAGTCATTCCCTCCCCCCCCCCACACACATTACAGTGCATTTTCAAACATAACTGAAATTTCAGTATGTACTGTGGGATGGGGGGGCGGGAAGAGAAGTAGAAGTAGTCAAATCTGTGTCTTACTCGTAGGTTTTATTGTTCCATGTGTATAAGTGAGCTTAAATATACTGAATGGTAGCAAATGTTTATAATGAAAGAAAAGTATTTGCAGCTAATACAGGCTGCATTGGATCAATCATCCTAATATGTAGTTGGTTAATTGTATGGTTCAGCTTGTGGAGTAGAACTTGACAGAACTACCTGCTTTTTTTCCCCTTTATCAATGATAGGTTCTGCTCCTATGAAGGAGAAGAGAAGACATCGATTTCACAAATTCTTGTGTCTCAGAGTTGGAAAACCTATGAGAAAAACATTTGTGTCACAAGCAAGTGCATTAATGCAGCAGTACGCACAGAGAGATAAGAAACACGAGTACTGGTTTGCTGTTCCACATGAGAGGTAAAGAGTAATTAGGTTATCAGATAAATATTTTCCCCGGCATCATTATAATCTAATTTACTTTCCTCTACGCTTCACATAATCATGTATAAGTAATTATACCTTCCTTGTAATAACACAAGAGGCAAATCTTGCCCTTCTTCCACAGCTGTGGAGAGTGTGTGGGGACACAGGATTAGCCAGGGTAGGTGCAGGCCTTTTGCTAATGTGAGGAGAAGGGTTTTAGTTCTGTGTACCTTGTAATAATGCTGGCATGCCCTGTTCTTTCTACCTGGCACCTCTTTTAATTAACCAAACTGTGCTACTAGCTAACTTTAAAGACTGCATCCTTGGTAGGTCATGTGGCTGGCTGTCATGGCATATATCAGGATGGAGAGGAATTCAGATGGACTCATATCCATCCTGTTGTGCGAGAGATATGGGATCAAGGAGCAGATTATTGGTAATGTAGTGCTTGATGTGTACGTGGCACTAGCACCTTATAGTGGGGAAGGATGTTAAATGTTGGAGGCTTAAATAAGCTTCTTGTAGACAAAGTGAATAACTTTCTATTTTAAATACTAGTTTCTTACAATTGTTGCCAGTTATTCATTGGCATTTATTAGCTAGCAATCTTGAGACACCAGTTATTTTGAACTGACATGGCACTGACACTGTTCCCATGCATAGGCAGGTAGGATTATTTGAGGAAGCTTTCATTGTCATGACCTATTTTGCCTTGTTCAAAGTGGAAGTTCAGTCTCTTGTGTTGTCTATTGAACATCTTTTCAAAAGCACTAAAATTCATTTAGAATAAAAGGTTAACTTAAAGTTTAAACTGAGCACTGTTTAGTGGCTTTTGATCTCTGGGAACAGTTACAAGGAAGACGTAGTTGGAATCTTTTATAAGAACTTGCTGGTATGCAGCAAGTGTGATTTCTGATCATCTAGTATCAGTTTCGGCAGGGTTTCTTTTAAGGAGAATAAATTAAATAAACTTCTGATAGACACTTCCATCTCTTTGGGCCTAATCTTGTTCTTTGTGCTGACTTACAGTACATAAGCTAGCCACAAGGGAGGTCCCCCAGGAAGGGGAGAGGGAGGATCCCATTCCACACCATAAAGCCTCAGGGCTGCTATAATCCTCAAGGCTGTTATGTTCCTGTCCATAGTGGTGAAGTATCATTGAAGTTGTGGTATTTCAAAGCCACTGGTACTATCCCCCAAACTTCCCTCAGTCAGTGCACAGGGAACCCTCATAGAACACAGTTCTATAGCATGTGGGGGATAGTAACTTCTTGTGCAGTCTTCTGGGATCATGCTCTCCCAAACTGTGAAAACACTCCACTGTTTCTGTAAAGCCTATAGGAAAGAGAATAGGATTTGTTACTTAATGAACTACTACTACTAGACTATTCTGTCTGTATTTCGGGATCTTGTTATATGCACAACTTCTGCTTTCTTTCTTTGTGCCAGCTAGTAATGCTAAGTAGAATATGAAAACACTCAGAAGTGGTTTAGGCTCAAAGTGTAGGTTTTATTTGGGGCAGAATGAGGCAAGAGAGATGCAAACCTTTCTATTCGTATTTGGTTTAAACCTCCTGTGAGTCTGTTTAAGCAGTCCTTTTGTATTTTTAGAGATTGGATATTTCAGTGGTTGGTACTATATAAAAACTCTTAGAATGAGAACTCAAACAGTATTATTGTACTACTGTATAAGAATGGAAAAAGTAAAGCTGACAAATTTAAAGCTGGTCTATTTTCACTGTCCAAGTTTAGTGAAATACCAAAAGCAAACAATAGCATAATCAACAGATTCTCAACCATGTTTGTTTCTATAATCTCAGATAGTGGTAAAGCACAAGGAAGTTGTGGGTTTTTTTTACATGCATGTGCAATCCTTGATAAAGTCAACAACTAATAGGTTTTGTTTTAATTTGTGTCATTACTTGATTTTGTTTTTCAGGACAGAACACTTGTATGCCTTCTTTATTCAGTGGAGCCCAGAAATGTATTCAGAGGATACTGGGGAGTCTATTAGAGAGCCTGGGTTTATAGTAGTAAAAAAGAATGAAGAACCTGAAACTGGTGATTGCACTAATGAAGCTGCTTCTAGAGAGTGGGAGGTAAGGAAAAGCATTGTCAGCGGATCTTTTCTTAATTTTTCAATAATATTAAATGTATTGAATTATATTTTTGATACAAGGAAAGGTGACTTAAATAAGTTGAAAACATATATAAAGTACTTCATATATTTAATACATTTTGTCAATTCATTAACTAGAATTATTCAGTTGTGTACTTTTTAATTTGTGCCACCCTAACACTTTACCAGTGCGTTACAGTTTGGGTAACATTTCACCAATTACGAACCTGCCCTTTTTTTTTTCCATTCAACAAGTTGTATTTTGGAATACACAGTAGGAGACTTTCCAAAAAAAAAAAAAAAAATTGAAGAGGTGTAAATAGAGCAGAAGGTACAACCTTTGTACAAAATCTATTTCTTTGACAAGAAGGCTTACCTTTGTTTAAGGAAACTATACCAGAGTAGACTGTTTCAGTATGTATTAGGTGCACGTGCATGTACAGAGGATCCTTTATAAATTGTAGGGAGTTTTTGTTGGCTTAACTGGGAAAACCTACTTTTTTAGATTTAATAACATGTAGAATGTTTATTTTAATATTAAAATATTAATCCAATGTATTACTGTTAGAATGCATATATGCTTCTTTGTAATAAACTCCCATGTGCATCAGTGTACATTGTGTGTCTATGGACACGTCTTACATGTGCAACAGTTAACATATTATTTGTATGTTTTTTAAGTGTGCATATGGAGAAAAATCTCTTGTAATTTTCGTGTCCAGTCAATAGTTTGTCTAAAATTGAAGTGTCATAGCAAATTATTGTACAAGAGTTCAATATTGTCATTTGAAGCAAATGTATATTATAGAAGTATCCATCAGCATCACTTAATTTGAGTCTGTGTGACAATTATAAACTCGCTGTCAATCTTGCATCAGGATCTGCTGTATTTTATTGTTGTATATTGGAGTGCGAAAAATCCATCTTAATTTTTTTTATAATGCCTTTTTTAATGCTAAATACTTAGACACATTTTTAAAAAGTTAGATTTACTTTAGACTGAATGTGGATACCAGTTTTCTTCTCTAAAAACTTTTTATCCTGTTTGTTTTTAAATTTCTGAAATTAAGGATTATAAATGAGAACGCTGAGGTCCATAATTTTATCAGAAGCAAACTACAAACCACTGCTTCTGCAGCATATAGGTCTTGCGTGTAGGATTTCATTGCTACATTCAGAACTTTAGCTTAGCTTCATACATGCATATGCTGCATAAAATCAGACTCTCTCATTTTCAAACCTGTACCTCTGTTACAAAGATATATTGGTGTCCAAGTATTGTGCTAGTAACAAATTGCAAGAAAAAAGCATGTGTAATAGACTGAAAGTTCCAAATTGTACCTTGAAAATTTGGGGCCCAGATTGAAAAGTGTTTAATATACAATGTTTTTGTCTTGGATTGGATAAAATTTCCAATATACCTCATTTCCTTTCAAAAGAAAAATGTTGCAAGCAAAGAATTTGGATAGGATTAGGAAATGGGTGTGGGAAGCTTCTTCTATATCAGTCCCAAAGAATTTTTTCCAGCTACCTACAGTATGAGCTTATCTCTTTAGAAAGTGTACTGTTTCAGTAAAAAAAAAAAAAAAAGTCCTAATGGGGAGAAAATGTGATGTACAATATCTGCAACTACCACTGATCCTGTGGTAGATCAGGAATGCTATCTCAGATTTGACATCATTGCTTTGATCCATAGTATTGCACAGTATAAAGCATTAAAACGCTCTTTAAGTGAAATAATTCAGCTGTATAATATTAAACACTGCACTAGCTTATAAGAAACTGAGTCACTAGTGTAGTGGTGCTTAGTTCCACTCGTTTTTAAATCAGTTAACTTTACAAACAGTTGTAGTATTGAGCATCACTACCAATTCACAATTAAAAGATGGTAGGTGACATTCAAAAAATGTCAGCTGTGTGTGGGATACCTTGGATCTGTTTCTCTGTTTTCTCCCAAGTGTGTGTCTGTGATGCACAGGAATCTACTGTTTAGGACTCACTAGTTTGGGATTACTTCTGTCTATTGCATCTATCACTGTGGCAAAGCAGTGTAGAAAGTTTTTATTCATTCGGGTCTTAAGGCTTAATTCTTAAGGCCCATTTCTGTGAAGCCTACAGGAAATTAAAAACCAAGGACATGTCTACACAGCCCTGCAGTTCTGACTAAGGGGAACACCAATAGGCAGTATGCATCAAAATGTTGTACTGTAACTCCCCCATCTGGCTGCTGCGTATGCAAACTTAAAGGTCCCGAGTTTGTACTGATATCCTTTTCAAAGAGGACTAACATGCCCTATGACAATTTTTATATTTCTTAGGTAAGAAATAAAACTCTGCTTCCATGTCATGTTCCGAACAAATGCATTATCTTAACATTATGTCTGCCCATCCTTCTCACCCCTTCACTACTGCCTTGTCATGAGAAGGGATTATCACATTTTAAAAGTAGTTTTCAGGTTCATCAGGTCAGGGATATTGTTTTCATCTGTATTGTGATGAGCCTAGCATACTTTTGGGAGCTGCAATAATGCCATAAATCTATTACCCTTAGTAATAAGGGAAGTTTGAATTGAAGTGGGGATTTTTTTGTATCAATGTTTATAGGCATACATGCTTGTGATCGTGTTTATAGATACAAAAGTGTTCCTGCATAGAGATTTTCTCTAAAAAGGTGCTTTACATTTGCATCTAAGCACAGTCAGACTAGACATGAGTCTAATATCTTCAATCAAGTAGTTACATAGTTGCCACTGAAAACACCGTCTTCCCCAGTGGTTCACAATGTAAACCTGGGTGTTTTTCAGGTCTGTTGTATCTGTGGAGACTGAGTTAGCTATGTTCTAACCTGTGTATGGGTTTATAGACTATAGATTTCGGAGAGCCTGCTGAGTTCATGAAATAGGTGTTCATGTGTTTGCAGTAGCTTTTGCTACTCTTAGGTGTGATGCTTGTGTGTTGGTCAAAGCCTCTTTGAAGCAATTGAAGACCGAAAGAGTTTACTATAACCTGGAGCTGTGAAAACATGGATCATAGTGCCATAAAAACAGGAAAAGACCCTCAATCAGTGCATTCCAGATTTCTTCTGTGCCTGATTGCAAAGACTCTAGGAAGCTTGCAGAAGATAAATGTTAGCTTGAATTCTACCATAATCTTGAACGCTTGGCTTAAGTAAAGTTAAATAATTGGTTAATGCATGATTTTTGTATAAGCTTCTTCAAAATTGGCTAGTAACACATTCTTTAGGGCAGGAGTCTCAGACTCAATGTACTTTAGGGCCAGTGCCAGTCCTCAAATCCTCCCAGCGGGCCAATGTCACTCATGCCGCCCAGAACCCGCTCCCCAAAAAATTCCACACCCCACCTGCCTAAGGCTCTGGGAGGGAGTTTGGGTGGGGGAAGAGGTCTGAGGTAGGAGATTGGGGTGCAGGCTCTGGGAGGAAGTTTGGGTACAGAAGGGGTGAGAGGTTGGGCTCTGGGAGGGAGTTTGGATGGGGGAGGGGTCGGTGTGCAGGCTTTGGGAGGGAGTTTGGGGGCTGGGTGGTGTGGAGAGGGTGCAGGCTCTGGTAGGGAGTTTGGGGGCTGGGGAGGTGTGGGGACGGGCGCAGGCTCTGGGAGGGAGTTGGGGGCTGGAGGGGGTGTGTGGGGAGGGGATGAGGGTGCAGGCTCTGGGAGGGGGTCAGGGGTGCAGCGCTTACCTGGGGCTCCAAGGCGGGGCGGGCCGAGGGGCCCCTGCATGCTTCTGTCCCCAGGCACCACCCCCACAGCATCCCATTGGCAACAGGGACGCTCGGGCAGGGGCAGTGCGTAGAGGCACAGCCCCACCCTGGGCCGCAGGCAGGGACCGGCAGCCAGTGGAGGGAGCAGGCAGACACCGCTCAGCTGTGCTGCAGGGGCCCCTGAGGGGGGAGCGCCTGGGGATGGCAGATGGGGCCAAGGGAGAGACCTGGCCCCAAAACTGCTGAAGCCTCGCAGGCCACATTGGGGAGGTTTGTGGGCCGCAGATGGCCTGCCGGCCGGGAGTTTGAGACCTCAGCTTTAGGGTGTTTTGTAGCATGCCTTCTTTTTTGATCTCTCTCTTGCTGTGGAGGTCAGATATTTCTCTACCATGCCTATAGTGCCTTTTTCATAGGAAAAAATATCCTGTATGTCACTTAAAGCAGATAACCTTTATTCTAAGTTCAGCTTATGAAAGAAAACATAGAAGCAAAAGTGCTGTCCTTTACCTTTGATCCTTTAGTATTTAAGTGTTTATCCGCAAAAAAAAAAAATTGTAACTACTACTTCTGCGAGTATTGTTCCTATGGGTACTCCACTTCAGATGCACATGCACCTCTTGAGCCCTAGCTTGGAGATTTTCCACTGAGCAGTGTCTGGCCAGTGTATGTGCTCTATACAACCTTGTGCTGCACTCTGAGGATATATTGGACTGTGCAGACAAACCTCCCTTGGTTTCTTCTTTATCTGAATGTCCAACAAGAACAGTCTGAAGCAGAGTGGGGAAGGAGGATGAGTAGTGGAGCACCCATAGGGGGACACATCTGGAAAAACCAGTTAGTGTGCAAGGCATTTCTTCAAGTAGTGTCACTATGGGTGCTCAATTTCAGGTGACTCCTGAGCAATATCCTCATAGGATACTCCAATCGAGGGCTTGAGAGGCACCTGAAATGGAGTACCCATAAGTACATACATCTTGAAGAATCACTGTTACTGCTCAAGGTGAGTAACATTATCTTACATGGAAGGCAGTACTAGCCTTGCACTGACAACACTTTCTGGGATTGTTGACTACAAACTTCTTGAGTAAACCGTTTTCTTTACATATTAAGAATCTTTGTTCATTTAACTTTCAAGTGGTGGTGTTCTTCTACCCTTTTGTAATTCCTTGTCTTTTTCCACTGCCTTAAAAACTTAAATGTAAGGCTTAGTAGACTAGTGGACTTGTTAATTTAACTGAGGAGGAAGAATCTTTATTTTAGTAGTGTCTTTTCTGCAATTCCTGAATTGTTCCCAAACCAGTTGAGGCCAGAAATCCTACTTGGGTCTGATTTTAATTTTAAGTGGTTGGAGGGGAGGAGGGTGGGAAACTTGGGAAGGCTTATCCACACCAAGGCTCTGACCTTTCCCCACTTACTGTTGCTATCACTGCCTCTGCTGAGCTCTTTTCTCAGGGTTGCTCCAAAAGCTTTTGTATGTCTACTTACAGAAATATGGTAAAATAGGCATATACAAATATCATGCACAGGATTTTGAAATGCATCTTGGGACAAGGCGATAGTACCGAGAGCAAATATATTTATTTAAAAATAGTTTATTTTTTTAGATAGATATGTGCACACACCTGTAATATAGGGAAAAAATGTTCTTGCATTCTATTGAAATTCCTTCCCTGGAGGAGAGGGTGCGTTTTAAGATATAAACATCAAGATGTGTATATATACAAGTACTCAAAGTGATCCGATCTCCAGAGGATGTAATCAAATATCAAGTAACCACCTGTTTTTGGAAATGTCCGGAATTGGAACTTTTCTGAACCCACAGGTACAATGAAATCTACTTAAGGCACAATTTAATAATTATTAATAAAAAAAAAGCTTTATTTCATTCTGGGAAACATGCCAATTCTGTTTACCAGCTCTTAAAGAGATGTTTATAATTTTGACAATACTAGCTAGGAAGTGCCTATCTGAACTTTAGGAATCCGGAGTGGGGGGAGGAGGGGAGACCCTGGAATGATGTTTAAGAAGCTTCATTATTGCTATAATAAAGAAAGCAATTTAATTGTGTAGTTTCACCATAAAGGATATGTACCATAAATCTTAGTCAACTTTCATTTTATTTATTTAATTAACTAATTAGATCCTATTTTTTTCAATCTTGAGAAGAATGTCATATTTTGGTTCCAATGAATTTAATCTCCTAGTCGTTGGAGCTTCCTCATGGAAATCAGTGAAACTACTAGCATAATTAAGGGAAGCAGGACTTGGTCCATCATATTCTTTTGACTAGTTGAGTTGTCCTTGCAATTTATTGGCGGTAGCTTTCTCTGTTCAAATACCATGTCTGGTTTTATTCAGGTTGTGATCGCATTTTTTTAACTCCTCTGTTCTAAAGACATTCTATAAAGTGTACTTCAAAAAATGGATGGCAATATGGCCTTACCAAGTTTCATATGTTGCAGATGCTAGACACTGCTTACTGTAGGCTGCACTAATAGGAGTATAGTATTGGAACTGTCATTCTGGATTACACCCATCGTCCATCTAGTATAGTATTTTGTTTCTCATTGCTGGCACCATATGCTTCAGAAAAAAGTGCAAGAATTCTCACATTAGGCAGATCTGGGATAATCTGCCTCCCATGAATGTCTCCATTGTCATTTCTAATAGTTTCAAACATGAGCTTTTATCTCCCTTCCAGTAACTTCTTTGGCATTACGTGTTGTTATGCTGGCATTTGAAAGAAATTAAACTGCTTGTGTTGACTGCTGCATGAACAGTTAAGCAACAATCAATCTGCAATATCATATTTCTAAACATTGAAGAAACTGCTATTTTAAAATGTATATGTAAAAAAAACAATGCATACAGTTAGTCTGGAGCAGAAAACACAACAATTGTAAACATAATTACATAAACTGTGATGAAGATTGATACAGAACTCTACTGCAGAGGAGAAGTAGAAGTAAAAAAAAAAAGTGTGTGTGGGGGGGATGGGGAGGAGGGAGTATTGCAGCCATATCCTAGAACAGACACTGTAATGTCATAGGAATAAAGATAATGTACTGTTTTGTAACTTGATTGTTGATTGATTTGGTAGAATAATGTTCTGCCACCTGGTACTGCTCTAGTTTGCAAGCTTAATTAACATGAAAGACTGACCTCTGCAGGTGGCTGGCTGAAATCCTAAAGCACGAGCATAAGACATAAACTGGAAGTGTGCCCTAAGGCTGTTGAGCACTGCCATCATAAGCACCCCATCATACAGTCGCACTCATATGTTTGTCTAGCTCTGTCTTAAAACTAAGTTGTTTGCCTCCACAACTCCTATTGGGAGGCTGTTCCAGAACTCTGTTCCCCAAGGGGGTATTAGAGTGTGTATTGTCAGAGGAGCACCAGCCAGCAAGTAAGAACATAGAGTTGGACAGTTCATGTCCAAATCCATATTATAATGCATAACTAAAGGCCCAATATGAAACAGATCAATAAGTATGTTGATTTAGAAAGTTGATGGATTTGAATTTCCCTGGTTTATTTGTGTTTTAGAGGTCTGAAGCTCCCATCTGTTTGTCCATTTTTACTAGTTGCCTTGTGTAGTTCTGAAATTCCCTTCTACGTATCAGGATTATAGAACAGAAGATTTAATTAACTATATTTTTAAGGGGGAAATTTTTCAAAGGCACTATTAGAAAAATCTCACACTAAATCAGTATATGGTATGTCCTCGCTCTAGATTTTTATTGTATGAAGGAAGCTTCCATGCATACAAGTATATGTCCTTATCACTGACTATGTCAAGAGTTTTGTGCTATCTCACATCTTTAGTATAGATTTGTCTCTAGTGTTACTAATGAGGTTGGCTATGTTAATGAAATGCAACTGAAGTGTCTGTTCATCACTTTCTAACTATGATTTGATCAAGGCCACCCCATTATGAAGAGAAGAGAGACTTGATATTGTGATGTCTTTAATTAAAAGCACATGGTGCCATGTCTTCTCTTAAATGTTCCTAGAGTATGCCACAAGTAAACAGTTCAGTGATCAGAAGTCTCTTTGTGCTACTGGCACAATCTTTCAGTGTTCAGTCTAGATACAGAAGGTCACAGACTTTATAATATGTGAGATTGTTGTAAAAGTGATGTCAAGCTTTTAGAGAAGGACTTTAATTAGCAGACTTGTTATTGGATAAGGCAAAACATTTTACTTTTTGAACTAAACACACAGTCCTTTCTAAAAAATCCAGTAATCCTGTGGCTTTGTCTTCCACTAAAGCAAGAATCTGTCTTACTGCAAAGCAAACAAATGCTGGGGGAAAATATGAGGTTCAGCATTTGCTGAGAACTATCTCCTGCAATGCATGTTCAAGAAGCAACAGTCTGTGGGAGACAGTGCTTCTCCATTGGAGCCATACTTTTTGGAAACTGATGTGCTGGAGTGTTGTGTGTCAACAGTTCTGTGACACCAGTATATCCATAATCCATGAATTTTGGGGGCTAGTGTTGACACAATCTGTCCTCATAAAGAATCTGAGGATAAGTTTTTAGAGCTTTCTTTCACTGGAGGGCATTATTTGGCTCATAGTGTAGTAACTTTTGATATTTGCTTAATGGCAACTACTGTGAATCATCTCATTCATTAATTCTTTTTGAAACACAGCTGTAGAATGCTGTGAAGACTTTTAGGATTCAGAACTGAGGATTTGATATAATCTAGTCCTGTAATGCTCCAAGTAGTACTGGACCCATTACAACTTTATTATTTGTATTATCATAGCACTTAAGAGCCCCGGTCATGGACCAGGACCCTACTCTGCTAGTTACTATATGCCCCAATCTTGTGACTTGTTACATGTGGATATATTGTTGCACTTACACTGAGCCCCATTGAAGCCAGTGAGGCTTTATGCAGGTGCAGCATTTACCCCTTGCACAACAATAGGCAGAATAGAGTCTTAATTTTATTTTTAATACTACATTAAAGTTTAAGTCGACAATTTTTTCAACTTTTTAATATTTAAAAAGAAAACCTAGATCACTCAGGTATTGGAGAGCTATCAGATTGATTTTTCTTTTTTGTTACAAATGCCTTTACATTTATGAAAAAATGACTCTTGGAATTTCTGCATATCTGAAATTTGCAGCCCAAACAAAAGGAAAAAACTTACAACGAAAGGCTCCAGACTCAGCTCGATGAATAACCACCTCAAAAAGCTATTAGGAGTAAGCAGAGAGCCTATAGAGAATGGGAAATGATTGATCAGCAAAGAAAGTTAAATCTTGGAAGTTATGAAATGTAGGAATAAAGTGAAAATTACTAAATGTAAGCTAAATTAGCTCCTGACAAGGAAATTAACTAAAAAAACACTTTATTTTAGATAGAGAATAAGAGAGGATGACATTGGGCTGCTATGCAGTGTAGACAGGAAGGAGATTAAAGATAGTCTAGGTATTGCTCAAAAGCTGTATGAATACTTTGCCTCTGTTTTCAATAAGGATGACCATATGGAACATGGGTATGAAGGCAGGACAGCTGATGGAAATAGAAATGGAAACAATCACCCGTCATGCCTTCATGGCACCGCATATAGGTCCCTGCTGACTCACTGCCTCCTCAATTCCTTCTTACCATCAGTGACAGTCGTTGGAGCTGAGTGTCTCTCTAGCTTTGGCAAGCATTTCCCCTAGTGATTTCTGTATCTTCAACCTGCAAATAGTTATAGTTAGTTTTTAGTTGTAGTTAGTTTGTATTTGGGGGTTCCCTGCCACCCCAGTTCGTTCCTTTCTTTGGGCTCTGGGCATACCTCGACCCCAAGGGTTTAAACCGTGCAGGACCTGCCACAAGCCCATGCCAAAGGGCAATCCCCACAACTCCTGCCTAAAGTGCCTGTGAGAAGGACATCAGATTGTTGCAGGATCTGCAAAAGGTATTGCCCTAGAACTAAAAAGGAAAGGGACTTCAGGCTCAAGCACCTCCTCATAGAGGCAGCCCTCTGTCCCCAACCAGCTATGGGCCAGCAGGACACGACACCCAACACCTGTGTGTGGGGCGCATTGGCCTCCGTTAGAGAAGTTACTGCACTGAGGAAGGACTCTTCGCACAGAGACCCAGCAGCACAGCTCACGCTCACCAGTACATTACATGAGGCACAAGAAGAACGATAGAGGGCACTCGTCCATGGTGAGAGCAGCCAGAACTGACAGTGCTAGTGGTGTGCGTCCTATGCAGGGGCACCCGGTGTCTTGCAGGAAACGGCACCAGGAAACGGCACCATCGACTTCAGGCCTGCAGAGGGGTCTGTCGAGTGTCAAGTGGAGGAGATGGAGTTCCCTTCCACTCCAGACACATTCGAGGCAGCTACGAACCTGATTGCTATAACGGCACCTGCAAGGCGCGGCGGCATCCAGAGACAAGCCTGCAATGATGTGGCACCGGTCACTGACTCTGCAGCACCGCTGTGGTCTCCTTATTCGGAGTCTCCATCAGACTCAGAGGCAGAGTCCTATTACTCAAGGCGCAGCTGGCACCAGTTGAAATGGCGCCGCTATAGACAGGAGGCAGGCCAAGCTCCCATCCAATACCGGCATGGGATCTGAACCTGGTGCTCTCCAGGTTAATGGAACCTCCCTTCGACCCTTAGCAACATGTTCACTCCTCTACCTTTAATGGAAAGTAGCATTCCTGGTGGCCAGGAGGATGTCTGAGATCAAAGCCCCCATATAGTCTTCTACAAAGACAAGGTTCAGTTGCGGCCTCATCCAACCTTCCTGCTAAAGGTGGTATCTCAGTTTCACATAAGTCAGGACATTTTCCTTCCGGTGTTTTACCCTAAGCTACATGCCAACAGCCAGGAACAAAGACTCTATTCCCTTGGTGTGAGGTGGGCTTTGGCCTTCTATATTGAAAGGACAAAACTGTTCTGGAAGTCTAACCAGCTGTTCGCCATAGCGGACAGGATGAAGGGCCTCCTTGTATTGTCCCAAAGAATTTCATCGTGGATCACATTTGGGCATGTTATGACCTAGCAAAAGTGCCAGCCCTGATGCTAACAGCTCATTCTACAAGGGCGCACAGGCCTCCTCAGCCACTTGCCTGGCACAAGTCCCTGTACAGGAGATTTGCAGGGCAGCAAGTGGGTCCTCAATCCACATGTTCACTTAGCATTATGCCATCGTCCAGCATGCCAGGGATGATGCAGCTTTCGGCAGAGCGGTGCTCAATCAGCGAATCCATGAGCTCCGACCCCTCCTCCAACGGTCTGCTTGGGAGTCACCTACTTGGAATCGACATGAGCAAGCACTTGAAGAAAAAATAGATACCTGCCGTCGTGTAACTGTTCTTTGAAATGTGTTGCTCATGTCCATTCCAAGACCCACCCTCCTTCTCCTCTATCGGACCCTCCGGCAAGAAGGAAGAGATTTCTTGCTAAAACAGCATAGGTGACTAATGCCAAGAGAGGGTTTGCGGCGAAAAATCCCAACCAGAGAGAGGTGCCTCCCTGCATCCTGGACTTAGGTCCCTATCTCCAAGAGAGGGCTGCTGCTTAGTGCATATCTCTCTGCTTGGCATCTGTCATTGACTATTTTAGGCAAGGAGTTGCCTAGCTTACTGGTCTTTGTGACTCCCATTCTAAAACACCCGTGTCTCGCCATTCATTATGTAGGGAACCTAGGCAACCATCTCAGGTATTGTGACGTGATTTTCTAATCCTCTAAAAGTAAAACATGGTTGATGTTCAGTATCACCATGCTTAAGTTTCTCTGTGAATCTATCCCATAGATCCTACATTTCTCTTCATTCCTCACTCTAGGTCTGTGGGTGTGCAGATCTTCAGCAAAATGCACTCCCTGTCGCATCTTATTTCTTTTAATGATGAGGTCATAATACCTTTTGACAAGTTGGATAATATTGCCCCAGCAGAGTGCATGAAATCTGAAAGCAGCAGGCTTCTTTTGACAATGAATATGTAACTGGTACACAACACTTTACCAAACTTTGAGATTGATGCTGATGTATAAACCACAAAAATCTCAGCTTAATTTTCTTTTCTTTTTATTTATTTTGTCTTTAGCTGTCAGTTTGGCACTGTTCTCTGCAAAATAGGAATATTTACCCAATTTATAAGAATTTCATTTGGTGACAAATTGACATTTTAGCATAAAATGCTCATTAGAAATGTGTAGATACTGTCATGTACTATTATTGCATTACCTCTGTCGCATCACTATCTTTTAAAAATGATCAGTGTTTAATCAGCAGTCAACATGTGCATTCACGGGCATGTTTTTAAAAGACTGATCTGCATTGGAGGATTAGATTCCTTTGTTCTTTGAACTCCAGCAGTTGTATCTGCACATGATCCATACTATCATTACTGCCAACTCAATCTCTGTAATGGCAGAGATATGAATTGCTGGGGTAGGCTTGGCAGAAAGTGCTGTATACAGATGCAATAAGATGATATCTTTAATCCACGACTATTATTAAAAAAAAAAAAATTGAAAACACATGTCACTGTCCCTAAAAGCCCACCCATGGGAAGTTTGTTGCTCTTAGATGCAAATCAGACATTAATATTGCAAAGTAAAAACATACAAATATTTACATTTTGTTATTGTAACTAAAACTGCAATTAGAGGTAGTTGATCTTAACTCACTCATAGCTCTTTGCATCTTCACTGCTGAGTTGAGTTTGGGATTACATATGTAATATGAGAATAGTTACAATCTCTTCCTTTTATGCATTCTGTTATGGGGGAACTGGTGCAACCCCGATATTTAGGTTGCCTGTTACTTTTTTAGTAGCTCTGACGTCTCCATTGCTTGCAGCAGTCCTTTCAAATTTATCAGGAAGAAAGTCCCGGGGCTAGAAAAGAGCTAACACTCAATTTCATGGGACCAAAAAAGAGCAGCAGAGTTATAAAACTGTTGAAAAGTTGTCATTTTCCTTCTCTTATCTGTGTCCCCAGGAAAACCTTGGCAGCAAGACAAAATAAGTTGTTGTTAACATTTTGAAAAGCTGGGCATAATGCATCAGCTCTCAATGGACTGGGAATGACTGGCAGCAGTTGTAGTGGAACAGTGGGGGAGAGCCAGCCAAGCCATACTCCTCATCCCCAACCACACCAATCAGATCAGGGGCATTGCATGGAGGCTCCAAGTGAGGGGAGAAGACATCCTGTCCTTCCTCCACCCCCTTAGTTTCTGGGTGATGGGAAGAGAGGGCCAGTGTCTACCCCACCATCCCTTGGATATACTACATGGCACCAGCGGCCTATCCCACCTCTCTGAGATAAAAGCCTGCTGCTACTGTCAGCTAATGAAGTTAGTGCTGTAACTCAACTTGTAGAAGTCTTGTGCAGTGCTGATGGTTCAGGGTCCAGACCTTTCTGGTGGTGCATGATAATTTTGGGGGTGGGTTGTACGTAAAGCACAGGCGTGCAGCCACGGGGGCCTGGACCAGAGAGAAGAGAGAGAGAGGGCGTGTAGGGCTGTGGCAGGGAGAGGCACCTCTTCCCCAGCCCCAGAACTGCCCACACCACAAACCTCTCATCTCCAGCCCTACCCCAGAATCCGCACCCCCCTAGCCGGAGCCCTCAACCCCCCCGCACCACAACCCTCTGCCCCAGCTCCGAGTTCCCTCCTGCACCCCAAACTCCTCATCTCTGGCCCCGCCACACATCACCTCCATATTGGTACACATAACAAAATTCATTCTGCACATGGATGTAAAAAAATAGAGGGAACATTGCTTAGGATCCCTGCCTCATTCATTGTACAGATTGGCTCCCCAAAGGGGCAGAATTAAAGTTGTCCAGGCAGTTGCAATCTGATAACCTTTTTTTAAATATAGAAATGTAGGGCTGGAAGGAACCTTAAGATGTTATCTAGTTCATCCCCTGCACTGAGGAAGGATTAAGTATATCTAGACAATTACTGACAATTGTCTAACTTGTTCTTAAAAACCTTCAGGGACAGAAATTCTGCAACCTCCCTAGGTAACCTATTCCACCACTTAACTATCCTTATAGTTACAAAGTTGTTCCTCATATCCAACCTAAATCTCCCTTCTGCAGATTTAGCAGATTACTCCTTGTTCTGTTCTCAATGGATATGGAGAACAATTGATCACTATCCTCTTTATTACAACCTCTACATATTTGAAGACTTATCATGTCCCCCCTCTCCCCCCCCCTTAGCCTTCTCTTCACTAAACATTCCCACTTCTTTCAACATTTCTTCATAAGTTGGGTTTTCTAAATTTCTTGTTTGTGTTGCTCTCCTCTGGATGCTCTCCAGTTTGTCCATATCTTTCTTAAAATGTGACCAAAACTAGATACAGTACTCCAGTGAGACCTCGCCAGTGCCAAGAAAAGTGGAACAATTACCTCTTGTATTTCACAGATGACATTCCTGAGACACATCCCAGAGTGACACTTGCCTTTTCTTTTTTTAATCAGCAGCACAGTGACACGTATTCAATTTGTGGTCCATTACAATCCACAGATCCTTTTATTCATTAGTATTGCCTAGCCAGTAATGCCTTAATTATGCATTTAATTTTTCCTTCCTAAATATAGTACTTTGCACTTAGCTTTATTGAATTTCATCTATTGATTTCAGAATATCTCTCCAATTTGTCAAGACCTTTTGGAATTCTAACCCTGTCCTCCACAGTCCTTGCAACCCCACCCAGTTTTGTCATCTGGAGACTTGATAAGCGTATTCTCCACTCCAGCATCCAAGTTAATAATAATAATTTTGAATAATACAGGACTCCATTAGAAACATGCTCCTAGTTTGACAGCAAACCATTGATAACTACTCTGAGTATGGTCTTTCAACCAGTTCTGCACCCAGCTAATAGAAAGTAACTTCATCTAAAATATATTTCTCTAGTTTGCTTATGAGAATGCCATATGGAACTGTGTCAAAAGCCTTGCAAAAGTCCAGATACGTTATGTGCATTGCTTTCCTCCTATCTACTTGGCTGGTTACCCTGTCAAAGAAGGAGATTAGATTGTTTTGACATGAATTCATCTTGTAATGGCCAACATGGATTTGTCTTTTCACCTTACTATGCTCTAGATTTAAAGAAAATGGTTTAGTAATCTGTTCCAATATCTTTCTGGGTCTGAAAGTTAGACTGGTGGGTCTGTAATTGTTCCAGTCCTCCTTTTTTGAAGATAAGTACTGTGTTAGGAATAAATGGTCAGTTTTCAGAATGGAGAGAGAGAAATAGTGGGGTCTCCCAAGGATCTATAGTGGGGAAAGTACTGTTTTAACATGTTCATAAATGATCTGGATAAAGAGTGTGAACAATGAAGTGGGAAAGTTTGCAGATGATACTAAATTAATCAAGATAGTTATGTCCAAAGCTGACTGCAAAGAATTACAAAGGGATCTCATTAAACTGGGTGACTGGGCAACAAAATGGCAGATTAAATTCAATGTTAAATGTGAAGTAATGCACATTGGAGAACATAATCCCAACTATACGTATAAAATTATGTGGAGCAGTTACTACTCAAGAAAGATCTTGGAGACATCGTGGATAGTTTTCTGAAAACATCTGGTTAATGTATAGCAGCAGTCAAAGCTAACCTAATGTTAGGAACCATTAGGAAAGGGATAGATATTAAGAGAAAATATCATCATCATGCCACTATATAAATACATTGTATTTCCACACCTTGAATATTGCATGTGTTTCTGGTCACCCCATTTCAAAAAAAATCTATTACAATTGGGAAAAAGTACAGAGAAAAGCAAAAAACATGAGTAGGGGTATAGAACAGCTTTCATATGAGGAGAGATTAAAAAGACTAGGACTATTCAGTTTTGGAAAAGAGACAGCTGAGGGGAGATATGATAGAGGTCTGTTACGGTTCCCTCCCTATTCTGAACTTTGGGGTACAGCTGTGGGGACCCGCATGAAAGACCCCCTAAGTTTATATTTGACCAATTTAGGTTAAAAACTTCCCCAAGGCACAAATTCCTTGCCCTGGGATGGTATCGCTGCCACCACCAAGTGAGTTTGACAAAGATTTAGGAAAAGGACCACTTGGAGTTTCTGTTTTCCCCAAAATATCCCCCTAAGCTCCTTCACCCCCTTTTCTGGGGAGGTCTGAGAATAATATACCAACCAAATAGGTAACCAAGGTGAGCACAGACCAGACCCTTGGGTTTTTAGGACACTAAAACCCCAATTAGATTTTTAAAAACAGAACTTTATTATAAAGAAAAATGTAAAAAGGAACACCTCTGTAAAATCAGGATGGAAAGTAATTTTACAGGGCAATAAGATTTAAAACACAGACGATTCCCCTCTAGGGAAAACTTTAAAGTTACAAAAGAACAGGAATAAACCTCCCTCTTAGCATAGAGAAGATTCACAAGCTAAAACAAAAGATAACACTGCTCTACAGCCAAAATGCTTCTGAAATAAATGTAGTCAAACTTTACTAATTCTGGATCACTGAGAACGAAAATGATGCTTAAAATTGTTGATTGGCTCTAGTTTTCAAGATATGCTATTGGGTCAGTATATACGACCCTTGACTTGGGAATGGTGGAGGATAAGTGAGTTATAAAGGGAAGGGATCTCAATTTAAACCAGAAATGACTAAAATACATCTTTGACTGGATCTATGAATAAATCTATGACTGGGTTTGGACAGTACTTGCTTTTTAGGCAAAACAATGAATGATGCAATCTGAAGCTGGTATTGCATCATACATGATATGAATTGCATCATCTTATTCCTAGAAGTCATGGATGATGCAATCATAACGAAGCTTACATCACTCTGCTGAACAAATTGCCCTATATCAGCTCTAGAAAAATCATAGTGTCATGCTCTCTTATTTGTCAGTGTTTTGGTTTTGCAAAGGGACACATTTCTGTTTAACCAAAGTGAGCAGAGATGCCTCGTACTTGTGTGAACAGTGCAGATAACTTCTGCTATGTTTGTGGTGAAGTGACTTTTGCATCACAAAAGCGCAGTATAACCACTATGGTTAAGAAAGCCTATCACCTTTATTTTGGCTGCAAAATTGAAGATCAGGACAAGAGGTGAGCCCCACACACATGCTGCAACACTTGTGCAACAAATCTTTGCCAGTGGTTGAACAGGAAAAGGAAATCTATGCCTTTTGCAGTGCCAATGATTTGGAGAGAGCCAACAGATCATACCAGCAATTGTTACTTCTGCATGGTGCCTCCAGTTGGGAAAGGTGTGTCAAAGAAGAAAAAGTGGACTGTGCATTATCCAAACATTCCATCAGCTATACGCCCAGTACCCCACGGAGAAGGACTGCCGGTTCCTGATGCACCAGAATCGTTCTCACTTGAGTCAGACAAGGAAGAGGATGAAACTGAACCATCAATGTCACAGGACCCACATTTTCTCCCATCCTCCTCCTCTGAACCACACCTCATAACACAAGGTGAACTGAATGACCTTGTCAGGGATTTGGAACTACCCAAGAGTAAGGCAGAGCTGTTGGGCTCCAGACTACAGCAGTGGAATCTCCTGGCAGGTGATGTTAGGGTTTCCATGTTCCATGACCGTCAAAAGGATCTTGTCCCATTCGTCTTCATGGAAGGCGATCTTGTAGCCTGCAACAACATTGATGGTGTGATGGCAGCCCTCAACATCGTTCACGATCCAGATGAGTGGAGACCCTTCATTGATTCATCGAAGACGAGTCTTAAAGCTGTTTTACTGCATAATGGCAATGTTTTGCCATCAATTCCAGTTGGTCATGCAGTCCATATGAAGGAAACCTATGACAACATGAAACAACTTTTGAGGTGCATAAACTATGACCAACATCAGTGGCAGCTTTGTGGCGATTTGAAGGTTGTTGCTCTTGCTTGGTCTGCAGACTGGATACACAAAGTACTGTTGTTTTCTCTGCGAATGGGATAGTCGTGCAAGAGATTCCCACGACATCAAGAAAAATTGGCCAGTCAGACTGTCGTTGGAGCCTGGGAGGAAAAGTGTTCAGCATCCACCACTTGTTGAATCAAGGAAGATTTTGTTACCACCCTTACACATCAAGCTGGGTCTGATGAAGAACTTTGTCAAGGCCATTGACAAAACACAAGCAGCTTTCAAGTACCTCCGTGGAAAATTTCCAAGGTTAAGTGAAGCTAAGATAAAGGAAGGTGTCTTTCTTGGGCCTCAGATTCGTGAACTTCTTCGAGATGATGCATTTGACCATGCACTGCGTGGCAAGGAAAAGACGGCATGGAAAGCCTTCCAGTTAGTGGCAATAAATTTTCTCGGAAACAACAAGGCAGACAACTACAGGTTGTTGGTGGAAAACCTCCTCAAGGCATACAAAAGCCTTGGTTGCAACATGTCACTAAAGATACATTTTTTGCACTCTCATCTAGATTTTTTTCCACTGAACTGCGGAGCAGTGAGCGACGAGCACGGCGAGCGATTTCACCAGGACATTGCAACAATGGAGAAACGCTATCAGGGCAACTGGAGCCCATCAATGCTTGCAGACTATTGCTGGACAGTGACAAGAGATGCTCCATTTAATGAATACAAGAGACAAGCCAAGAAGCGCCGAGTAGACACTGAATAGGACTAAACTATGTACAGAATAGTTTTTTGCCTTTTGTTTCATAATCAATTTTATTTATATAACCCTTTTGCTGATTTTTAAAGTGTTCCATAAACAGGACAGGTGAAATATTATCATGTAAAGCAACCATAAACACATGAAAAACCTAGGTTTACAATTTATGCTTAAAACTCTATCTACACAATATACATAGACATAAAATGTAAAAACTTAAATATCTTAGAAACAGTAGCCGATCAGTTGTTTTAATTGTCATATTTGAATTCAGCACATCAAAATACATAATAAATAGCACATTTTATCTCTGAAGCAGACAACTTCTCAAAAATTGTAGACCAGTGTAATTTAATGCATTTTCTTGCTATTACTCACTATTTTTTTAATATTAGATGTATCATTTTAGTAGGAGCTGGATTACTTGCTTGGTCTCTCTTTGTCTCTGAGAGAACAACACACAAAGCAAAAACCTTTCCCCAGAGATTTGAAAGTATTTTTTCCCTTATTGGTTCTTTTGTTTAGGTGCCAACCAGGTTATTTGAGCTTCGGGTAAAGGAGGGATTTTATGCTACCCTTAAATGTATGTTTATGACAAGGTCTATAAAATCATGATGGTGTGGTGCAGCAGGTTTAAAGCAAACATAAAGAAGTACTTCTGCACCGTCACCCTGTGGAACTTGCTGCCAGGAGATGTAGTTTGGAGGCCAAAAGTATAGCTGGGTTCAAAAAAGAAGTTAATAGAATCATAGGACTAGAATGGACCTTGAGAGGTCATCTAGTCCAGACTCCTAGACTCATGGCAGGACTAATTTTAGTATTATCTAGACCATTCCTGACAGGTGTTTGTCTAACCTGCTCTTAAAAATCTCCAATGATGGAGATTCCAGAACCTCCCCAGGCAATTTGTCAGGGTGGCTAGGCACTGGAATAGTTAAGAAGATTTTCCTAATGTCCAACCTAAACCTCTTTTGCTGCAATTTTAGCCCATGGCTTCTTGTCCTATCCTCAGAGGTTAAGAACAATTCTTCTCTCTCCTGCTTGTAACGACCTTTTCTGTACTTGGAAACTGTTATCATGTCCCCTCTCAGTTTTCCCTTTCCAGACTAAACAAACCCAATTTTTTTTCAATCTTCCCTCATAGGTCATGTTTTCTAGACCAGTGGTTCTCAAACTTTTTTTTCGCGGACCACTTGAAAATTGCTGAGGGTCTCGGCGGACCACTTAATGATCTTTCCAAATGTCATTTATACCATTCGCTAACTACTGTAAAGTGCTTTAGATAAAAGCGCTATATAAAATCTCTCACTAAATCAGTATATGGTATGTCCTCGCTCTAGATTTTTATTGTATGAAGGAAGCTTCCATGCATACAAGTATATGTCCTCATCACTGACTATGTCAAAAGTTTTGTGCTATCTCGCATCTCGGCCGCAGCAGCCTCCAAGCTGGGGCTGGGAAGGACAGGGGTCTCTCCCCCGCCACAGCAGCCACAGAGCTGAGACTGGGAAGGAGGGCCGTCTCTCCCCTGGAGCTGAGGAAAGTCGCCACTTTCTCTGGCCACCACAGCCCTGCACATCCCAAATTCCCCCACCCCCTCCTCATCCCCTTGCCCCCCCCCCCCCCCCCCCTTTTCTCCCCCCCCCCCCCCCCCCCCAGGCCACCATCTCACCTTACATGTGTGGGTCCAGGCAGCTAATTAGTGGGGCCACGCCTGCATGTCTCCACTAATTAAATGGGTAGCTTTTCATTCTTTTGTGTGCAGCCGTCCAGGCATGCACCTTGGAGGGAACTATCCGCGGACCACCTGAATGGAGCTCACGGACCTCTTTGAGCAGTAAAATTGTAGTGTGTGTGTGTGTGTGTGTGTGTGTGTGTGTACACACACCCAACCAACTAACTGTTCAGGAACCACTCATGTAGTCATTTTTGGGGTAGTATGTGTCAGATAGTTTCATTAGTAGCTATTGAATAGCAACATTAGCCTTCTCTCTCTCGCATATGGCATCTGCAAAGCAACCTGCTATAGATGGAATGGTAGGTCTATAAGCCATTTGCAAGCCTCCTCTGTGACATTGTGGATATCATCCAATTCATCTTTGAATCCATATGTGAGGCACTGTGTTGTGTTAGATGGTTTTGATATTCCCACCACAGTCAAACAAAGGGGAGTCTTTGATTTTCTACTTGTGTATCAAGTAGCTGCATCTTCCATGATTTTTTCAGATGCAGTTCAATGTGGTCCAAAGTCTGCGTGGAAGGTAGCTTGTTGAGTAATAAGGTGCTTGTTTGGAACAGTAGATGAGGTTCAGGCACTTTGCCACTCCCTGGTTGGATCCAGAGACATGAGATGGTCGCATGTGGTCCATAGTGCGTTTCATTATTTCAGGCATTTTGGGGGTATGTTATCCGTAAATTGTTGGATTGGAAATTCTGGGTACTCTTCAGCACGTGTAAATTCTCATGCTGCGACTATATCTCGACAAATAGCTGGAGGTTCAGTGTTTGCTAATTCAGAATGCCACGGTACAGGTGTTAATTTTAAAGTACCCATGATGATTCATATGGTCTGAATCAGCTGCCTATCCACAAGTTGCACAGTACTCTGAAATGAAGTACACCAGGGCCAAGGCCGATGTTCATTGCACCAGGGCTGTTGATTCCCAGCTTGTTCCTGCTAACTTACGTTGATGTGCATCTTTGCTTTAGAGGCTCATTTTTTGAGGAGGTCATGAAAGGTCAGTGTGCAGTCAAGAATGACACTGAGATATGTTGGCTTTTCACATAATGCACAATTTCATCACTAGTGTTTTGTGTGATTCTGTTGTCAAGGTGGAAAGTAAAGGTTACCAATGCTTGGATTTAGTCTCAGCTGCCACTTGTTGAAGTACTCTTCCATGATCTTAAGGTGACATGCTAGTTCTTCTTTGAGTGATTGCTCATGTAAATTCCAATTAGGTGTGCATGTGCCGCGTGCACGGCAGCCGGAAAGATTTTACCTTAGCAGAACCCGTCAGGTCAGTGCAGGAGTCCCCTGGAGTGGTGCCTCCATGGTGCCGAATAATAGGGCCCTGCCAATCCGCCGCCACCTCAATTCCTTCTTACTGCCTGTGACAGTTAGCCGGAATGCTCGTTGTATCCCTTGCTTCGGCAAGCCCTTTCTGTCCCTTGGCAGTTTACATCTGTAAATGGTTAGTAATAATGTTAGTTGTATATAGACTTTCATTTGAGGGTACTCCTCATTTTTCCCCCTTCTTCCCTGTTAGTGGGGCATTCTAGGTTAAATTTCCTGCTTGAAGTGTTTGGGGGAAGCCCACCAAAAGGATGGCTGCAAGATCCACCGGGGATTTCACCCCAGAACTCAGAAGGAGAGGGACCAGCGCTTCAAGATGCTTATGATGGAAGCTGCCCTCCATCCCCATTCAGACTTGGGGACAGCCGAGCCGACACCAAGCACTTCAAGATCAGCATGGAGTGCTCTGGCACCATCGTGGGATGGGTCGGCACCGAGGAAGGACTCTGTCGGTGCCCAGGGTCTCTGTCAAAGTTCCCAGCATAGGGGCCCCATGCTGGGCAGTGAGCAACACTGTTCACAACCCCTGGTGCCCCACAAGAAGAAACAACCTGATGGCTTTCCCCCACACCCAGATTGGAATGGAAGGAAGCTGGCGCCATGAGACTCATGTCAGGCCACTTAAGCGCGGCACTGACAGCTAGGGCTCCGTCGACTTCTGCTCCACCATGGGACCAATTGAGTCCAGACCCTCGACATTCCCCAATCCAGGAAGATAGGGAACAGTTGCAGTTGCCTTCTACTCCAGAGATATTCGAGGCAGCCAGAGACCTCATTGACTTCACGGCACTGCCTTCCCCTCCGAGACATGACAGGGCTCCGAGCTCCGCGAGATTCTCGGTGCTGTCCAGCAGCAAGCTGGCGATGGTACCGTGCCGATCGCCATCCCCTCAGTGCCAGTCGCTGGGACTCTTGGCCAGCAGATGAACAGGAGAGTCGCAGTGGTCCCCAGGTTCCCAGCACCACTCTCCAACATCAGTGGGCACTGCCCCTCAATGGTTGTCCTACAGTGAGTCTTCCCAGTCGGAGGTGGAATCCTGTAGGTCGAGGAGAAGCAGGCACAGCCAACAGTCCAGCTCAAATAGAAACACAGCAGTTCCATCCGGTGCTGTGGCCGGGACAATGGCAGGCTCCAGCCCAGTGGCCTTTCTGGACCCCCTGGCATTCCACCAGGTCCAAAGCCAAGGGTTCTATTCAAGGAGGTCAGTGGCATCGGCATCCTACGTGCCTCCAGCACCTCACTCGGTGCAGGATCAGCCGCACCATGCTGCTCCAGCTGCCGCATTGGCACTGTCTGCATTGGCACTGGGCACCACAGGGGAAGACCTGGCACCACATGACCCCCTCGATGCCGAGGGTAGAAAGCATGACCAGCTCCCAATTAGGGCCTCATCCTCATCCTCACCTGATGAGGTGGTGGTGGGAACTTCGACAACCCTTGCGTTGGAGAACCGTAGGGTACTCCAGCAGCTACTGAGACAAGTGGCCCACAACCTGAGGATCCAGGTTGAAGAGGTTGCTTAGACTGTGGATCTGATGGTGGATATTCTAGCACCCTCTGGTCCCTCTCGTGCTGCCCTGCCACTGATAAAAAACATTCAGGACATTACTAAGCCGTTGTGGCAGACCCCCCGCCTCCTAACCACCAACTGAAAAGAGGACTGAACAGAAATATTTTGTTCCCTCTAGGGGGTTCAAGCATTTTTATATGCATCCCCGCTGGACTCCTTAGTTGTAGCAGTAGCAAATGAGCAGGAGCGCCAACATCACCAGGGCCCATCATCAAAAAATCAGGATGCGAAGAAGCTGGACCTCTTTGGATGGAAAATGTACTCCTCCAGAGGGCTCCAGCTCAGAATCTCAAACCACCAGGCGGTCCTTAGCAGATACAATTGTAACTCCTGTGGGGCTATGGCAAAGTTTACAGAGTTTCTACCAGAGGACTTCAGAGCAGAGTTTTCCTCCTTGGTAGAGGAGGGTAAGGTGGTAGCCAGGGCATCACTCCAGACAGCCCTGGATATGGCTGATTCGGCCATGCGCACCTTGGCCTCCAGGGTGGCCATGCGAAGGAGCTCCTGGCTAGAAGCATCAGGGCTACCATATGAGGTCCAGGAAACCATACAGGACCTCCCATTCGAGGGTTCAGCCTTCTTTTCAGGAAAATCTGACTCACGGTTTCATAGCCTCAAGGACTTGAGGGCCACCCTCAAGTCCCTTGGGCTGCAACTCCGGCTACACAGCGGAGGCACTTCAGGCCGCAGTCCCCGCCTCGTTTCTAACACCTTCAGAACAGGTAGGATTTTTCTAGGAAGCATAATAGGAACAATAGAAGAAGTCCTCCCCGCTCGTCTGCCCAGAGCCCTGGGCTGATGAAGCAGTCCTCAGGCCAAAAGCAGAACTTTTGATGGTACGCCCGAGGCGATGCACCAGTCGGAACTCTGGATCCATCCTCCTTTATCTTCTCGTGCTGACTATCCCATTTCTACCCTGCGTGGGCCCAAATTGCATCAGATTGCTGGGTACTCCATATGGTAGAAAGGGGATACTCCCTCCAGTTCATCTCCCCTTTCCATCCCCCCTTCCCAGTCCCTATTAAGGAACCCTATTCATGAACAACTTCTCATGCAGGAAGTGCACATGCTCCTAATGGTGGGGGCAGTGGAAGAGGTTCCTCAGGAGCTGAATGGCAATGGGTTTTATTGCCGGTATTTTCTAATACTGAAAGTTAAAAGTGGCCTCAGGCCCCTCCTAGACCTGTGAGACATCAACAAGTTCATAAAGAAACTGAAGTTCCGCATGGTCTCTTTGGCCTCCATTATCCCCCCAAGTTCTGGGGGACTTGGTATCCGCCCTTGACTTGAAGGATACTTACTTTAATATTTCAATTGGAGGCACAAGTGATCTTCATAAGGGCTACTCTTGACTATCTAGGCCTTCTACGGATTGTACAGAAGTCAACCCTATCCCCCGTTCAGCGGATAGAGTTCATGGGGTGGTATTGGACTCTACACAGGCAAGGGCATAGCTCCCGGAGTTGCATTTCCAGTCCCTGTGCGACATCATACGAAGTCTCAGGTAGTTCCCTGCCATTACAGCAAGGAGTTGCCTAAAGTTTCTGGGACACTTGGCAGCTTGTATCTATGTAGTTCAGCACGCCAGACTGAGACTCCAGCCTCTTCAGGCATGGCTAGCTTTGGTACCTCAGCCTATTCGTCATGGTCTAGACAAAATTGTCACTCTACCTTGATCTGTTCTCAAGTTCCTCCTGTGGTGGCTGAACCCACAAGCGGTGTGTGCGGGGGTCCCCTTTGCCAGACCAGAGCCAGCCTTCTTGCTGATGACGGACGTATCAGCATTGGGGAGGGGTGTGCACCTGGGAGACCTCAGGACTCAGGGCCTCTGGTCCCAAGCATAGCTCTCATTTCACATCAACCTCAAAGAGCTGACGTTGCATGCCAGACATTCCAAGCCCATTTGGAAGGGAAATGGGTATCGGTCATGATGGACAATACAACAGCGATGTTTTATATAAACAGACGGGGGTGCATCCTCCTCTCCCTTGTGGCAGGAAGCCCTCAAACTATGGGACTTCTGTATAGCTCACTCAATACCCCTGGAGGCATCATACCTTCCCAGAATTCAGAGCGAGTTGGTGGGCAGGTCCTTTCAAAGCCATGAGTCATCTGTCCACCCAGATGTCGAGAATACCATCTTTCAACAGTGGGGGTTTCCCCAGATCTGTTCGCCATGCAACACAACAGGAAATGTCTAGTTCTGCTCCTACCTGAATCACAGCCCAGGCTCCATCATGGATGCATTCCTCCTTCTCTGGAAGGGACACCCTCTGTACTCATTTCCACCCATGCCTTTCATTCCTCAGGGTTCAGAGACAAAGCCTTTGTGATATTGATAGCTCCAGCCTGGCCCCGACAGCACTGGTACACGTCTCTCCTGGAAATGTCCAGGGATAACCCAATCATTTTATCGCTGCTCCCAGACCTGGTAACCCAGGGTCACGGCCGCCTCCAGCACCCAAACCTTGAATCTCTTCACCTCACAGCATGGAAGCTCCATGGCTGAACCCAATGGAGTTCGCCTGTTGGGGTCCAGTCAAGGAAGTTCTCCTTGGCAGTAGGAAACGCTCCACGAGGGCTACCTACCTGGCCAAATGGAAAAGATTCACAATGTCTCCCCTCTTCAACACTCTCATCCATACCTATGATATTGGACTACCTCCTCCACCTAAAGTGGCAAGGGCTTTCTATATCTTAAGTAAAGGTACACTTGGCTGCTATTTCCGCCTTCCATCCAGGTGTGGAGGGCTGGTCTTTGCCAACCTGATAGTAGGCCATTTTCTTAAAGGTCTTAGCAGACTATACCCTCATGTACGACAGCCTATTCTGGTTTGGGACCTGAACCTGGAGCTCTCCAGGCTAAGGGGGCCACCTTTTGAACCACTTGCAACATGTTCTCTGCTGTACTTGGCTGCATGTTTTCTGCACAGGTCACTGGCTGTACGAAGATCACCCTGTAGGGGGAGATCACCCTGCAGCCTCTCCGCTCCCCACCCCTGGGACACGGAGTCAGTGGTGAGGGTGCACCCAACCCTGACATAGCACAAGGCCTGGGCCTGTCGCAGAAACAACCTGGGGCCCTGCCCCTCTGTGCCAGATGCACCAGGTGTGGGGCAGGCAAGCTCAACTAGGCAGGCTCCAAGTGTGGAGGGGCTTGGTGTGGGAGGATCCAGGTGTGTTGTGAGATGATTCTGTGTGGGACAATCTGGGTTCAGGAAGCTCAGTGAGGGCTTTGGATGCACAGAAGCTCATTGCGGGGGAGACGGGTTCCAGGTGAAGCGGCAATGGGACTCTGCAGGGGCTTCCAGGTGAAAGTGGTTGGGACACAACTGAGGGGTCTGGGTGTAGGGGTCTCAGCAAAGGGGTTTGGGTGCTGAGGAAGTGGGGTTTGGTGGGGTGGGGGTTTGGGTGCAGCTAGTTGGGGGTCAGTGGTGTGGGGATCTGGATGTGGAGGCTCGGATGCAGCTCATCAGGGTAAGGGTTTGAGTGCAGGGGGCTCAGTGTGGGGTCATCTGAGTGCAGGCATGGGGGTCCGGAGGCAGGAGGTCTGGGTTCAGGGGGGCTCCAGATGCAGTGGTTGAGATTCAGTGGGGTGAGTTTTGGGTATGTAGGGCAGGAAGCGGGAGAGGATGCTGAGCTGCTTGCAGCTGGGCGAGGTTTCTGGGAGGGTCTGACACATCCCCAGCTACTCCTGGAAGGGGAAGTCCTGTCCTCGCCTGCCTCCAGCCCAGCCAGGACTAGCAGCTGATCCTGGCTCAGGGTAGGAGCCAGTGGCTGGGGTGTCCCCAGCCCTCTGGTGATTTACCTCTCCACCAGCTGCTCCAGGTGCTGGAAATGATATACCTGCATAGCTAGGGAATGGTACATGACTGCTCTTGCAGTTCCCTATGCTTCCCTGTCAGAAAGTCACTTTTCTGTGGGGAAGCAAAGAAATCTGTGGGGGACATGAATTCTGCACACGTGCAGTGGCACAGCATTCCCCCAGGAGTAATCAGAGCAGTCTATTTGCAGACTTAGGAAGATAACATTTCAATAGTTGGCTATCCGTTCACATTAAGGAGGTTACCTTTTGGAAGCACAATAGCCAAAAACTTTCTAAACTAAATCTTCCATCGTGTAGACTTAAATGGTATAAGGTCCTTCCCTCGCTAACTTGTTTATTTGTATTACCATAGCACTTAGAAGTCTTAGTCATGGATCAAGACTCCATTGTGCTAGGCATAGTACAAACACAAAACAAAAGAATGGTCCCAGATCATTAATGAATGAACAGCACAGGTCCCATTACAGGTTTCTGGGGAAACTGACCACTTATTCTTACCCTTTGTTTCCTATCTTTTAACCAGTTACTGATTCAAGAGAGAACCTTCCTTGTTATCCCTTGACTACTTAGTTTCCTTAACAGCCTTAGGTGAGGGACCTTGTCAAAGGCTTCCTAAAAATCCAAATACACTATATCGACTGGACCACCCTGATCTGCATGCTTTTTGACTTCCTCAAAGAATTCTAATAAATTGGTGAGGCATGATTTCACTTTACAGAATTTTTCTCAACAAATCATCTTTGTCTGATAATTCTGTTCTTTACTATAGGTTCAACCAATTTGCCTGGTATTGTAGTTCGGCTCACTGACCATCCTGTAATTGCCAGGATCACCTCTCGAACCCTTTTTAAAAATTGGTTTTATGCTCACTCCCTTCCAGTCATCTGTTACAGAGGTTTGTTTCAGGGTTAGGTTACTTACTACAGTTATTCTGCAGTTTCATATTTGAGTTTGTTCAGAATAATGTCATTCTCTCAAAACACACACTCTCTCTCTCTCTCTCTCCTTTTTCAGCAGTGCCAGGATTTAATTCCACATATTTTTATATGTGGGATTTAATCCTGGCTCTATTGAAGTCCATAGGAAGAATTCCATTAACTTCAGTATGGCTAGGATTTGACAGTTAAAGTTTTCCTTCAAGATCATACACGGTCCTCCTGTTGTGTTTTCTCAAAATCAGTTTAGAATTTGGTAAGATCAGTTTTTATATGCATAAAATTCAGGTTTGCGTTGCTGTTAATGTGCTTTACCAAACAGAAAATGTGCGTGGCTAAAATAATTTACTGAAAAGTTTCTGATGTAAAAAAGAGATCTTCTTAACGGGATGCTTTCTATACAAGTTCTGGGACCAAGTAATTATTTTAATTATTCCAACATTTTGTTTTTATTTCAGGGAATTTATAAAGCTACTGCAGTTTAAAATTCAGTGCAAAAATTCTGTTAAAGATAATGAAGCTGGGAAAAATCCATGTCCTGTGTAGACAGAAATGCATTTTGCTGCAGTATAAATTAGTATTTTGAAATGTTCTTATCAGCAGCTTTGATTTCTGTATTTTAGTTTTGCTCTTGAGAAAACTAAAACAAAATTGTTCTGTCTCTTTAAATTATTTAGCCTTTTCAACAATCAGTATGCTGCAACCACTCTTGAACATAGGAAATCTTTCCTCCCTTGAACTTTCGCCACTCAGGATGCACTCCAGTGGGAGATAGCATTTACTGATTAGTCCTTCCCCCTGTCAGTCAAGTGTGTGTATCTAGCAAGCTCTTCTGTCACCATAGTGGGGCTCTGTCTATGCCTGGAATTAATAGCAGGTAGAGAGAATGCTTTGAAACAGTCCTTATGTGATTTTTAGTTTTACATTTTATTTTGGAAAGGAGATGTCTCGACTCTGGTATGGCAAGAAGGGAAGAAAACACCAAGCAATTAATCATAAATACACTCTGGTAATTTTTAGTGAAGTATTTTCATTTCTATTATTCCTGGCATTCTTGTGATGGTGTGATGCACAATCTAAGCTACAATTTTTGGACATTTTAAATTTAGAATTTGTTTACAGGATGCTAAATTTGAGATTATTTTTTTTTGGTCATGTTTTGTATATGCTGTCAGACTAAACTGGACTACTGCATTCAATTAACTGCTTATGGCTGAAGCTTTTTAATTATTTGATTAGCATTACATACAGTAAAGTCTGTCTTAGGTTTTGTAAAACATTTAATATTTTGTTATCTAGGGGCTTTCCAATAGCTCCAGTAGCACATTTTGTTTTCTTATTTTATTTTAACAAACTGAATTTGTCTTGTGGATAAATAGTGTTAAATCAGTTTTAATAGGCATCTTAAAATATCTGAATTTCTATTTACTTTATTTTATATACCTTTCCAGAAGTTACTGTAGAAGGTGCATGAATACTAAGTACAGAGAATTTCTAAATCTCTGTAGACTCTCAAGATGGTTTTAACAATTAATAGTGAACTTTCTAGGCTTTTTCTTCTGCTATATTTAAGAAAACACAGTGAAGAAAATCACTCTTCTCTGCTTACAAAGCTTTAGAAGGCATAGTGGAACACTGGGGGAGAAAATATTCTCAGAGAGATTTCCAAAAATGGTAATACCGTTGAGAGATTGAACTCAATGTTGGAGTTGTGGTGCTGTAGAATTGTTTGCATTATTAGTGTTTCATTCCAACTCTGGTTATAACAAGCTCCCTGATAGAGAAAGACCTGTGACTTGTACCACTGTGTTGTTGCTTCTCGTTTTCTGATATTTGCTTATAACTTTTTTACCTACCTACTGTTAATTTCTAATCGGGCTGTAAACACAAATGAGTGTGAAATTAGTTTGTACAGTATGACAAGGACTTGATTTGTAAATGTGTGCTTTCAAAAGTTAGTTTCTTTTTAAATGTGTTTGAAGTCATAAATCTCCATTTAGCAATAGAGGAAAAAAGTAATATGAAAAGCCTCGTTTAGTGTGTGTCAAAAAAAGAGTGAACATTATCACAAGATCTGCGGAAGTTCTGGAGAAATGTGAAGTCTTAAACTGATAAAGGGTATTTTGATAAAGGTCAGTTTCTATATTGCTGTAACACGATCAGAACCTGCCTCTCGTGCTTGCCCCCTTTTCTCTGGCTGCAAACGCAGTTCTTTCCATGGGGGCGCACACGCCTCTCATGGATGTCCCCTTTTCTCTGTTAGATGTGAGCCTGCTTTTCTTTTTTGGGCTTCCATCAGGATGGCACCTGCCTCTCGCAAGTACCCCCTGGCCACTGGTTCTCTCAGCTGCTCTTCAGCAGTTCAGCCCTCCCGCCAAGCCACATCCACCGTCCCCCTTCTGGAGTATAAAGTTCCAATTTCTTATCACAGCCCTGGTATGGGGCCATGGCTCTTAGGCTTCTTCCCAGAGGCACTGCCTTCTTCAGACACCTAGCCAGAACCCATCTTGGTACCTCAACTGGTGTCCTTTTCAGCGGCCCTCCCTAGGCTCAGTCAGCTACCAGACCAGCAGGGCCCATCTCAGTACCCTCATCTGTTCTGGCCAGGTTTTGTGCTCAGTCCCCTGGGCTCAGCCTGCCCATATTGACCTTTCAATGACTCTGCTGCTGTTCTATCCAGCCAGCTAGGCACCTGGTCTTTGGTGGCCTTCGCTGGGCTCAGTTCTGTCTGGTGAGCTCTGCAGTGAGCTCTGCATAGTCCTGCTGTTTGTCTAGCCAGCCAGGCACCCCATCCTCCCTAGTCAAGCTCCACACAGCAACTGAAGGCTCTGCTTTGCTGCTTGCCTTTTATCTGGCTCTTCTGGCCCCTTACTGGTTGCTCCAACAGCTCCTCTGACTGGCTGCTCTTCTTCAGCCACCCTAGGCTGCCTGGAGGACTTCTTGCTGCTCTATTCTGGGACACGGTGATGCAGGGTCACGAGGCCTCCAGCAGGGGGGGTGTCTCTGGAACTAGTCCACTCTGCCACAATTGTATATCCTAAATTTTGGAGATCACCATTCAAAATTGTTTTGTTGTTTGTTTGTTTAAGTTCAAGACCACCCTATTAGAAAAAATGCTATTCAGTGTTGTGAGCACATCATACTTGAAGACCAACTCTGTGGCTCTAACTTTGGATATCTAACTTTGTGGCTCTAACTGTGGATATCTAACTTTGGTTCTAAAGAAAATGGAGTTGCTATATTCTTTTGGTTTGGCCACCCTCACTTTTATTTATATGAGAGAGGTCAAGCCAAAGGGAAAAAACATAAAAAGAGCAGCTTTCTTTTATTATATAAAAATGAGTCAAGCTGGTGGTGGTCAAGCTGAGGAAGGATAATAGATAGCTCTCACAGACAAGTAGAAATATTTCTGAGGATGGTCTTTCTGGTATGGGGAGACTGAGGTGTGGATTGTTTTCTCCAGTGAAGCAGCATGAAGTTGATGAGCTGAGATTATGAGTATTGTAGAAAAAAGGAGCATGGAACAGAGCATCAAGCTCTTCATACTGTACAATACAGAAGGAAATTGGGAAGTTCAAAGAAATAGTGGCAGTGCCTAAACAGGCACCAAAAATTCCTGTAGTTTCATTAATGTTCTTGTGGAATTGGGATGAAAGCTCAGCTGACATGGACTAACTTAAATATTATAGATTTCCAAAATTATTATAATAGTACAAGAACCTAAATAGAATAGACTTTCTTTCTTGTTGGATATGACTTCCAAGCATCTGCATGATGCAACTTAAAACTACCTAAGGTTATTTACCTGAAATGTTACTGTGGCAACTCTGATGGACCTGAATTGGAAGGGAAATCTTGCCAGCCTATCAGTTTGGAACAGCTTCTTGTTTCAAGAGCGGTTGAGCACCTTAGCTAGGTCTTTTTGCCCCTGGATGTGAACAGAAGCATTATGTCAATATTTCAAGAAAACAGAAAACATCAGCCTTCCACTTTTTACAGCAAATTTAGCTGTAACTTCTCCTTTGTCTTCTTTTATTCCTATGGTATTATAACATAGTAGAAGATGTTAATAGTGTTAGCATGGGTAAAATGTATAAAACTACTCACTCCCCCAAAGCACTTTGTGTAAAGGCATGAGTCAATACAACAGAACAAACAGTAGGTGTGGTCTCTTTAGTTGGAGTGCTTTGCATAGCTGGAATTCTTTGCAGAGTTTCTATGCAATCTAGCTTGGAAAAAATAAGCATGTTAGTTTAATGCCTGATTTGGGTTGAGGGGAGAGGCGGGGGAATAGTGGTATATTCTCAGTAAGAAGTTGTTATAAAATGTGGAAATAGCTTTAGAGATTTCTGTATTTTCATAGGTTTGTGAGATTTACAAAATATGGTAATCCAACTAACACGTCAAGAATATTAAACTAATGGTAGTTGCTCTCTGTGTACCTTTTTAGTATATTTACTTATGAGCAAATAAGTAATTTTAACATTTAGGTATATCTTCTGTGCTTTCTACTTTGCCCTGAAATATTTAGGAAAGTAATCTGTACACGACATCTTATCTAACCTCCAGCTCAAGCTTAATCTACACTGCACACTTCTTTCAGCAATATTGAGAGTATGTATATGGGTATCCCCTACCCCAACCTCCAGTATAGGGTCAGGCATGGCTGAACTCTAATCTCAGGGTCCCTAGGCACACATGCAGGGTTCAGACCTATCTGATGCATCCACCTCCAAGTGTTGGAACCTTCCAAGCATAATGTTGACTCTTAGGATTCTGGGGTATGTAAACACACCCCTCTCCCACAACTCTACCCCAAAGATGTGAAGCTTCTGATTTACAGTCTGACGCTCTTGAGGTCATGCAGCAGTTGTGAAGCAGTTATCACGTGCACACACTTAGCACTCACACTTTTATGCTCTCTTATGCTTAATCATGTAAAGCATAGGAGAGTGCATATCTTAATAGACAGTAAACAGTTGAAACCACAATGTCCCTCACTAGCTTACCCTTCACTTGGAAGCCATTAGGGGATCATATGTTTTCCATGAGGCAGGCAGGATCCTCCACCCCCTGGCCTACCCTGCCCTGCTGCAGCTCCCCTCTTCTTAATCTGCTGCTAAATGGCTCTGACCCCAAAAATCCCCCTCTTGAGTCCCTTCATAGACTCTTGTTTGGGTCATCTGCTTCTTTTGGTAGCTTTCCACTGCTCCCAAACTGCCCTCCCTTCTGACAACACTAGGCAGTGTTCTCTCAGCTAGAATAAATGCGTTGTCCCAAGATATTTTACTTTGAATAGAAGATCATTGAATGCTGATCACCTACCATTCTTTGGCCTGGCAGAGACATGACACAACCCTGTTAACTCCCGGTGTGTCCGCATACATATAGGCTTTCCATGACACGGTAATTCCATGATACAATTAAATAAAATCATCCACAGTTCCAAAGTGGTACAGACAGAACCCCTAAATCATTACAACATCATAGATTGAAAATGTTGTTGTAGTACTAACTAATATTGCTGGTAATTTCTCCTCCCAGGCTTTCTGAAAATTTCCTTGACTTCTTTTATAAATAAACTTAAAATTTTATACTAATACCACATTTCAGAAAAGACAGTATCTTTTAAATCTTAGTGGAATAAGATAATGGATTTTGACCATCTGCAGTCACTTTTCTTTTCTGTTATATTCAGGTATACTTTTCTCCTAGATAAGCGCACATGGTTGTGATGGGTTTTCTCGGGGTGCAACCTGAACTGTGGGACTGCTGAGCCCTCTGTCCCACTCACACTGTGATGCTGTGACAAGCTACAAAACTCTGGCAGGTACTGCGCATACACAGACATCCCCAGGAAGGGACACACCCCACCTGAGTTACATGAATGCTTCTCCCAGCCACTCATGAACCAACTATAGAGAGGCTCCCCAGCCTTCCACCCTAGAACTGTACCGTCTTGCCCTGGTCAGAAGCTGATCAGTATAAGTTCATTACTCAGTCTGCGTCTCCCTCGGTGTGGAGAGGACATAACTAGTCTTTGCAACCTGAGCTGAGATTTCCCAAGCACTTTAACCAAAACACACTGTTTTAGCTGAAATATAAAACAGATTTATTAACTACAAAAAGAGAGATTTTAAGTGACTATAAGTACGAAGCATAGTGATCAAAGTTGGTTACCTAAGAAATAAAATTAAATTCGCAATCTGAGTTCTATAAACTAAACAGGATTTGAATCAAGCAGTGTCTCACCCTGATAGATGGTACAAACAGGTCATAAATCTGCAAAGCACAGGCTGGAACTCTCTCTTCCAACCTGGGACCACTCTCCCCAGTTTAAAGTCTTTTGTCCTCTAGACATTTCTTTCAGGTGTTGAGTTGTTGGGGATTGAGGCCAAGTCATGATGTCACTTCCCCTCTTTATCGTTTCTTCCAGCTTGCTGGAAAGATCTATACTTGTGACGTGAGGGATCTGTCCCCATTTGTCAAGCATCTCCATTGTCTATGTGCTCTCTGAGAAGTCTTCATTGTATACAGTTCCTGGGATAGTTGATTCTCTTTAATGGACCATCAGCACATCTGGCTACTCTATTGTTGTACCTGAAAGGCTGGTTGTGGGTGTTCCCAACCTTACGACATATTTCAGTAACACACACATAGCAAATCTTCATAACTTCACCTACGGTGATAGCACATTACAGGATGTTAATGTTCAACAGATCAAGACTTTCAGAATATCTCACAAGGCATACTTTATACAAACATACAATAATTATATAACAGTGGTGAATATGGGGGTTCCAGGATGTTTTGAGGTACAGAGTGCCACAATGGTATAAACACCAGCATGGTAAACATACAGTTTGTCCTTCAGCCAGATTTTTTGCTATCTTGTGTTACTCCTTTACTGGACACATCTTAACTGGATACAGTAGCAAACAATCTGTAACTTCCAGAGAATAAATTGAGATTCATGGGAAATGAATAAATCAGAGGTAACTATTGTAGACTGTCTTAAGTGTTGTGTAAAGAAGGCAGATGGTAGTCTACTGGCAATAGTTGCTTTGTATCCATGAGTTAATCTTTTCATTTTGGCTCTTTTCCCTTCTATTAGCTAATTTTCTTCCAGTAAACTTCTTTTAGTAGTGTGATGATCTCACTCATTAGCACTCATGCTAATCCTGCATTTCTGTATAAAATGGCAAATTTCCTAGAAAACATCCTTTCCCAGCACTTAATATGGAAGGAGATGCAGTAGCTCATAGTATTGTGCGCAAGCAGTTGTGGTACTAACAATTCTTGAAGATTCCCTCAACAATCACTAATACGTTTTTGGTAACATTGCATCTGTCAACTGAATCAATTGTCCCTCTATAATAGCATTTTATTTTAAATTTATGTAATTTAATATTTCTGATGGCTTCACAACAACCAAATGTTGTGTAAAATAAAAAATTCAACATTATAAACAGCTTGATTCCAAAAGGTCCTGAGCCCTCATTCTGGAGAGCACATAAATGTGTATTCCTGTTGACTTCAGTCTCACACAAATACTTAATACTAAGCAAGTAAATGTTCTGTTGGATTGGTGCTGAGCATTCTGGCACTATTCAGATTTAAGCTGTTAATTTTCACCAACAAAAGTGTAGCAGCCCTAAAAGTAATTTTTTTTTTTTAATGCATCCACTGTGGTCTGACTCCAGATCTAAAAATAAAGCTGGCCCTTATACAACATTAAGACATTAAGGAGGAGAGCACAGAGGAGTTTCATCTGCAGACACTTGCAGAAAAAGCAAGGGTTGGATGTCTACATATACTTCATCTTTAAAATACCATTGCATGTCTCTCTTGCAAAACTATCAGTGGAACTATCCAACTTAATTGTGTAACCGAAATTTGTACAACAAATTGTGTAGTATATATGCTAGTATTGTGTAGGTTTCAGAGTAGCAGCCGTGTTAGTCTGTATCCCAAAAAGAACAGGAGTACTTGTGGCACCTTAGAGACTAACAAATTTATTAGAGCATAGTATTGTGTAGTAACTTACGTGTCTGAAGGCAAGGGGGGGGGGAGGGAATCTTTCCCTTGCTACTCCAGGAGAAAGCTGTCAAAAATTCCTGAAAATCAGTTAGATGGGACTGCAGTGTTTTATGGGTATAGTAAGATATTCTTAGGTTACTCGAGGGGCCTGGTGGAGTTCTTGTTTGTTTTGCTTTTTTGATGAAACATTAGAATAGGGAGTGTGGATGAACTGTGAGAGTGGAGTGCGATAAGTAAGGCCTGGACTATACCAAAAACTGAGACCCATAGTTCAGCCAACCTAAGCCCCATTATAGACACCAATAGGTCAATGGAAGAATTCTTCTGTAAATCTAGCTACCACTTCTCGGGGAGTGGATTTACAGTAGACATGAAAAACGCCCTTGTATTGCCATACCTAATGTCTACTCTAAAGGGCCATAGCTGCATAGTGTAGTGTAGACAGTCTAAGATAGTTGACCTGCTCATGAATGAATCACTTGAAGATGGGCACAGTTATGTGCTGTTTAGAGCAATGCTGCTTTGAGAGTAATTTACAGAGGTGGAGTTTTTTAGCAGTCAGTTAACTGCAAAGCTTCTGAGGTAACTGCTCTCCAAAGATGAGACCTTGTTGGAAGGCCTGAATCTGCTCTTTTTTAAGAGAATACTGAGAATACCCTCTCAGGCTACGGCTACACTAGAGAGCTTACAGCAGCTCAGCTGCACCGCTGTAAGGTCTCTAGTGTAGCAGCTGTAAGCCGAGAGAACTCTCCCATCAATTTAATTAATCCACCTCCAGTGAGCTGTGGTAGCTTAGGTCAGTGTAACTTACGTCACTCGGGGTGGCTTATTCACACTTCTGAGCAACTACTGACATAAGTGGTAGTGTAGGCATAGCCCCAGTGTGCAATACAACATGAAAAGGAAATTTCTCTCGCAGCAGCGTAGTGTGCATTTTAGTAATTTAACATTCATATTTCCTGTTCTCTTCATAGTCTCCTGAGTCTTATACAATGTTGCCCTAAAAGCGTGTGATGATACAGTACAAAGTTACAAAAGGATAATTTACCTTAACTGGCCCACCCTCTTACCATACTACTTAAGCATATACAACAAAGGGTATTTAAGCAGATGTTTTAACTTCTTAAGCACACAGAGGGTCCCTTTGACTACAGTGGGATTGCTACTCAGGTGTTTAAGTACTTTGCTAAATCAAAGCTACCTATATCTGTAAGGAAGGAGGAAAAAATAAATCAAACGAGAGCGCACTTGGTCTTAGATCTTGGCTATTCTTTTCAAAATGATTTGCAAATGCATATCTTATGAAAATGTGTCTTATTATACACATCTATATTTTATAATATATAAATATGTATTATATGTAGGGCTGTAGATTATTCGTGATTAAAATTTTAATTGATTAATCAGTTTTAGTTGCACTGTTAATAGAATACCAATTGAAATTTATTAAATATTTCTGATGTTTTTCTACATTTTCATATATATTGTATTCTGTGTTGTAATTGAAATCGGTGTATATTATTTTTATTACAACTATTTGCACTGTAAAAATGATAAAAAATAGTATTTTTCAATATACCTCAAACAAGTACTGTAGTGCAATCTTTGTGGTGAAAGTACAACTTAGAAATGTTGTTGTTGTTGTTACATAACTGCACTCAAAAACAAAACAGTGTAAAACTTCAGAGCCTACAAGTCCATAGGCAGCAGGTTTAAAACAAATAAAAGGAAGTTCTTCACACAGCGCGCAGTCAACTTGTGGAACTCCTTGCCCTACGGTGGTGGTCCTCCCTGAGAAACATGCTCCAAGGTGTCCCGTTCGGGGCAAGGCCAGGGCCACATCTGGTGTCCAGATGCATTGGACCTGGGATAGGTGGCCCATGTGGGGAATATTCAAACTCAAGGTCTGTGGTCGGCTCAGGATCTAACCCTCCACATAAACGTCAAAGAGCTCGGGTGGTACGGCTGGCGTGCATAGCCTTCCGCTCGCACCTGGAGGGCCGGGTGGTCAGGGTCTTCACAGACAACACGGCCTCTATGTTCTACATCAACAGGCAAAGTTGGGCCCGATCATCTGCTCTTTGCCATGAAGCCCTCAGGCTGTGGGACTTTTGTATAGCCCACAACATCTGCCTACAGGCCTTCCATCTGCCGGGTGCCTGGAACGCGTGGGTGGATCGCTTGAGCAGGGACTTATCTCTCAGCACGAGTGGTCTCTCCACCCAGAAGTGGTGCACAGACTTTTCCAAGTGTGGGTAACTCCACAGGTAGACCTGTTTGCAACTTGGCAGAACAGTCGCTGTTCCTGGTTCTGTTCCGGTGGGGTCTGGGGAAGGGGACACTATCTCCGATGCCTTCCTCTTGTTCTGGTCAGGCGGGTTTCTCTGTGCCTTTTCCCCCATTCCTGCTGATCGGCAAGGTCCTGGAAAAGATAAAGACGGAGAAGGCCCGGGTCCCTCTGATTGCCCCGGCATGGCCCAGGCAGCATTGGTACGGGACCCTCACGGGCCTGGCGATCGCCCGGCCGTTGCCGTCCTGCCTGGACCTGCTCTCCCAGGACCAGGGCTGCCGCCTCCACCCCAACCTAGTGGCACTCCATCTCACGGAGTGGTTGCTCAGTGTTTAGGTAGGGAGGAAAGGACGTGCTTGGAAGGGGTTCAGCGCGTCGTCCTAGAAAGCAGGAGGCCCTCCACATGCTATGCCTACTTGACAAAGTGATCTTGGTTTTCCAGATGGGTGGACAAGCGGGGTGATCCATCTTATTCTGGATTACCTCCTTCACCTTAGAGCCCAGGGCTGGCGCCCTAGTCGGTCAAGGTGCACCTGGCAACCATATCAGCCTTCCATCTGCTGGTGCAGGGCCACACGGTATTTTCCCATGCTATGACTGGCTGATTCCTTAAGGGGTTGGATCGTCTCTTCTCGTATATTAGGCCCCCAGTCCTGCAATGGGACCTAAACCTAGTGTTGGCCCATCTCACGGGGCCCCCATTTGAGCTGCTAGCCACGTGCTCCTGGTCACACCTCTCGTGGAAGGTGGCCTTCCTGGTTGTGATCACATTGGCTAGGCGGGTCTCGGAACTCAGGGCCCTGACCCCCAAACCCCCGTACACAGTGCTTCATAAAGATAAGGTCCAGCTCTGTCCACACCCATCGTTCCTCCCGAAGGTGGTCTCCACCTATCACATGGGTCGGGACGTTTTTCTGCCAGTCCTCTGCCCCAAGCCCCATGCATCCAGTGAGGAGCGCCGCCTCCACACGCTGGATGTGAGATGGGCTCTGACTTTTTACCTGGAGCGGACTAAGCCGTTCAGAAAGTCCTCGCAACTCATCATCACCTTGGCCGAGCGCACGAAAGATCGGCCAATCTCCACTCAGCGGCTCTCCAACTGAATCATTTCATGCATCCGTACCTGTTGTGACCTGGCGGGAAACCCTCCGCCACCAATTGTGAAGGCGCACTCCAACTAGGGCACAGGCCTCATTGGCTGCCTTTTTGACCCATGTCCCATTCAGGAAATTTGTAGGGCTTCCACGTGGTCTTCGGTTCACACGTTCACCTCGCACTATGCGATCGTCCCCCAGACCAGGGAGGACACTGGGTTCGACAGGGCCGTTCGCCGTCCCGAGAGTTTGTGAATTCCTTCCCACCTCCAACAGATATAGCTTGGAATCACCTATTGTGCAATCGCTCGAAGAAGAAAAAAATTACCTTTTCCGTAACTGGTGTTCTTAGAGATGTGTTGCTCATGTCTATTCCACATCCCGCCCTCCTTCCCCTCTGTTGTCTGGGAAGAAGGAACTGAGGATGGGGGAAGCACGCAGCGCCCCTTATACCGCACCATGGAGACAACACTCCAGGAGTCACTAGGGCACTCCCCTACGGGAACTGCTAGGGGAAAAATTTCCGGCACTGGTGCACGTAGTGAGCACGCACATCTACTGTGGAATAGACATGAGCCACACATATCAAAGAACACCAGTTATGGAAAAGGTAACTGTCTTTTTCTTTTTTATACTGTGCAAATACTTGTAATCAAAAATAAATATAAAGTGAGCCCTGTACACTTTGTATTCTGTATGGTAACTGAAATCAGTATATTTGAAAATGTAGAAAACATCCAAAAATATTTAAATAAATGGTATTCTGTTATTGTTTAACAGTGCGATTAATCGCATGATTAATTGTGGATTAATTTTTAATTGCTTTACAGCCCTAATTATATATAAAATAATATTAATTCATTTATCGTGCAGAGAGACTCATTTCCGCAGCAAGCTCCCTTTGGACTCAGAAGTTTCATGAATATTGAAAGTGTTAAGGATTGCAATATTGGGCCTGTGGTGGAATACATATTCAGGGGAAAACTGAAAATACTCTCTCACAAAAAGGCACTGTTCATACTTGCTTCACTGCAAATGATGTAAATATCCTTTCACAACAGTGTTCAGTTCATGAATGGTCCCTTTATTTTCATTGTAGGCCAGCTATAGCCGCTAGATATGTCTTAAAATGTTATTCAGTTTCTAATGAAAGAGTTTGAATGAGATGAACAAATTGATTGGGAAAAGTTCCAGATATGCAAACAAAATTTAAGCTTGATAATTTTTAACCAAATATTATAGGACTAAAAGTGCATCTGATTGTGTTGGAGCTGGCTCTGCAAGAAAAAAAAAAAAGGTTTTATATCATCCAGTAAAGAGGCACTCCGTTTACATCAGGTATGTCTGACTGCACTGTGGTCTAGAGCAAATTGTTCATCCTAATTCTTTCAATGGTCCCCTCAATATGTAACCATCACAGGTTGCTTTTATCTTACTCTCACCATCACCATGTGCAGATGATACAGAAGCTTCTGGTTTTTTGACCCGTAAATTTGTACACTGGGTGATGCTATTGAAAGAGCAATGTAATTAAATTGGTATGTTTATTTTTTAAAAGAACAATCTAGTTCTGGAGTGCCTTCCAATTAAGTAAGGAGGATATGTTCCAGCTCTGTGTCCACTTCGTGGGAATACAGCAATACCTACTGCTAGCTTTTTAGATGCATTTTATCAAGAGGAAAATGATCCTATACAGACAACTGTTTCCATCTTTTTGCCAAATATAGGTTAACATTTCCATATAAAAACAAAAAACCCTCTTCTTACAGTTTGTCTAAGCCAGGTATACACTGCAGACTTTTGCCGGCATAGTTGTATTGGTCAGCGGTGTGATTTGTGACTGACAGAGTTGTGCCAGCAAAAGCCTCTAGTGTAGACACAGCTATTCTGGTAAAACCTGTGTTTTTGTTGGTATAAACTATTTCTCTTGGGGCTGGTGGGCAGGGAAGCTGGAATTAGCTATATTAGCAGAATTGCCCTTTTGCCAGCATGAAGTGCAGTCATGCTATGAGTACTTAGCCGGTAAAGCAAAGCTTTCTGCAAGTAGCCTGGCCTAACTGAACATTCTGACATTTTATAAACATTAGTTTGAAAAATATAAATTGAACACCTTGCCAGTTGGCTTACATTGTGCTCCTTCCATCTGCTTGTATCCACCTGTTCTCTGAAGTCTTCTGCTTAAACTCTTGAGGGCGGGGACCATCTCTTAGGGTACGTCTACACTACAGCGGGGAGTCGATTTAAGATACGCAAATTCAGCTACGTGAATAGCGTAGCTGAATTCGACGTATTGCAGCCGACTTACCCCGTTGTGAGGACGGCGGCAAAATCGACTTTTGTGGCTTTTTGTCGGCGGCGCTTACTACCACCTCCGCTGGTGGAGTTAGAGCGCCGATTCAGGGATTGATTGTCGTGTCCCGACGGGACGCGATAAATCGATCCCCGAGAGGTCGATTTCTACCCGCCGATTCAGGCGGGTAGTATAGACCAGACCTTAGTTGTATTCATACAGTGCTTATTAGCACAATGGGGCTAAGGCCTTCAGATGCTGCCACAATACAAGTAATGAATAACCAGCTTTACTGGCCCAGAATTCAATAACATCCTTTCTTAGTTTCAAATTCAAACTTAGTGCCTTTTTTCGTCTCCACTACTAGGCCTCTAAAAAAGCAAGGGTTGCAAAGGTTGGAAAAATCCTTTTTATTCACACTTTTTTAATGTGGGGTGTTATGTATGTTAAGCACAGCCCCAAATGCATGAATTAACACTGAGCTATGGCTGTGTACTTTTTGCAGATTTTTCTTCTTTTGAACTAGTGATGATGGAAACTAGCATTCTTTCTCTCCAGTTCAATAAGTCCTTTTTTTGTTTTGTTTGCTCCTAAAATGTCTGAATCCTTCTGTAGCCTGCCCTCGAGGAATTGGGGACATCCGTACTCTCTGCTTTGGGCTTAGCTTTGGAACTAGGTTTATAACAGTATTTGCAATAACAAGGAGTCTGGTGGCACCTTAAAGACTAACAGATTTATTTGGGCATAAGCTTTCGTGGGTAAAAACCTCACTTCTTCGGATGCATAGAGTGAAAGTTACAGATACAGGCATTATATACTGACACATCCATGTCAGTATCTGTAACTTTCACTCTATGCATCCGAAGAAGTGCGGTTTTTACCCACGAAAGCTTATGCCCAAATAAATCTGTTAGTCTTTAAGGTGCCACCAGACTCCTTGTTATTGCAAATACTGTTATAAACCTAGTTCCAAAGCTAAGCCCNGTATCTGTAACTTTCACTCTATGCATCCGAAGAAGTGCGGTTTTTACCCACGAAAGCTTATGCCCAAATAAATCTGTTAGTCTTTAAGGTGCCACCAGACTCCTTGTTGTTTTTGGAGATACAGACTAACATGGCTACCCCCGATACTTGACAGTATTTGCAATCTCTCTCTCCCTCTTTTTAAAGGAGGAGGGACAGTCTCACCCAGATTGTTCGTTTGTTTCTAAATTATCGCTCAAAGTTATGATCTTATTTGGGCCCTGTCTTTTTTTGGTTTTGCTTCTCCGTGCTTACACAGTATCAAATCCCCTTTAATTGGATAACTGTGGTGATTTTGGCCTTTTGAGGTTAGGGTGCGAGAAGGTGGTTTCATGCACTCTCCAGAAAAAGGAAATGCTGAAAGGAGAAGGATTAAAGGTTGAAATCTAAGATGTGGAGACACGAACAAAAAAATCAAGTGAGGAAGAGGAGATATAAGTGTGGGAATGTAAAAGGCTCAAGGAAGGGGAGAGAGAATAGAGTTTCAGCAAGAGAATTGGATTGATAGCTGGAAGAAAAAATGCCAGTACAATCTCAATTTCCTCCTCCTACCCTAATCTTGGAATCTCTCACCCTCCAAGGTGCAATGAGCTAAAATTTTAAATTTAAATCCCTGCTGTCAGAGATTCTGGCCCCTTAGCCCTATTTGATTTTTCTAAAATACATACACAAGTGTACTTACTTGAACAAGCAATTGGCTGCTGATACTACTTTGTCATCAAAACCCTTACAGCCTTTCCCCTAACCACTTGTCTCAAACAAGAGCATTTGGCACCTATGCTTGGAGAGAAATCTTCAACACTCAGGACACTTTTTGGAAAATACATTTCGTATTGGGGTGTTTGTATTCACTGTCCTCTTAGTAATAGTAATAAAAATAAAATAACAAAACAACACTAAGTAGGGTTAACCAGTTAAGATAACATGATGTATCCTGTGCAATCAGTTCTCTGTGGTTGAGGCATCTTTGTAGTATTGTGTTTGTTACTACAAATTGATTTGTATTTATACTGGACTCCTTTCAATCCACAGTAATATGTTTCTGTACATTGTATATGCTATTGTGAACAAATAACTACAGTACCTCTAGGTCTCTTAAGGCAGAGGTACTGTACTAGACAATCAGTAAGTCTTGTGTTTCAAATATTTTATGAAATTTAGACCTCTGGCTTTCAGAGAGATAATAATATGTAGAAGGGTCAAGCTGTTATAATATTTGCACGAGGTACTTCTTAACACAAACGTTTAAATATGGAGACAAACATTTTTCAACTTGGGTGGTTTAAGCTAAGTACCTGAATAAACTGCCTGATTTTTTTTTTCAGAAGTTCTGAGTACCAGTCAGTTCTATAGAAGTCACTGGGAATTATGGCTACTCAATGCTTCTGAAAATCAGGCCACGTATTCAGAGCCGGCTCCAGGCACCAGCATAGGAAGCAGGTGCTTGGGGCGGCCAATTCAAAGGGGTGGCACTCCGTCTGGTATCGGGGCGGCACATCTGGGTCTTCGGCAGGAATTCGGCAGCGGGTCCCTCTTTTCCTCTTTTGAGCTGCCACTGAAGAGGAAGAGAGGGAGGACCCGCCTCCGAAGTGTCGCAGAAGAAGCGGCGCGATTGAGCTGCCGCCGAAGTGCTGCTGTCTTTTTTGCCGCTTGGGGCAGCAGAAAAGCTGGAGCCAGCCCTGCATATATTAAGTACCTAACCTCTGGTTCACAAGAGGGAAAATGTTGGTGATGGTTTCTGCCTTTTTACTTATAGTACGTTCTTTGTTTCTAGATTGTATGTTAAATGTTTCTTGGAATAGCTTGATATAGGGAACTAAAGGAGAGGTGATCCGTTGGCATGTGAGCTACAAATGGAATGGAAGGTGGTCTTTAATGCAAGTATAGTATAGAAAGTATAGTTGACTTTTGGACCATGATGAAACCTTCACAGGAATGATGAATTATAGTGTAAAGGGTAGATGAAGTTACATGCAGTAGGAAAAGGAGCAGTGCTATATGCATGACAAGGAAGAAAGCAGTGAATCAAAAGAAAAAAATGAAAGTACTCAATGAAGTATGATAAATGCACAATCTCTGAGGAAAAAGCTAAGAGGTAATAGAACATCTTGGCATTCTTTAACTTAGCAGCTACTTGCCTATCAATTAGAATTTAAAATCGATTGATAGTAATCTTTTCTAGCCCTACATTCCCAGGATTTTTGTGAAGGAATAGTGATTAGTATTAGACTTCAGTTTTTCAGCTTTAAAACCTCTCCTTAGGACAAGGTTGACTTAAACTATAGTTTTTTTAAATAGTTTGTCTTTTAGAACAGTAAAGCATAAGTTACTAAGTGCTTACCTGTAGTTGTGACATACCATAAGGGGCTTGAACCATTATCACATTGTGCAGTAAGTTTTCTTGTGCACATTTATTTGTTATTTTAGCAGCATAATTTTATGGGCTGTCATATCAGATTTACTTTATAGTCATACATTAGGACATTGAGATGTGCCAGATCTTTGGTGCCATTTGTGTATGAAATTCTATCTTCATTGTGTGTACTCATCGTAAGTCAAAAACATCCTACATGAACATCAAGACCTTGCAGATGCAAATGTCTCTAACATTTTAATTTTTTCTTTTGTTGTCATTGCAAATCCTTCCCCCCCATTACACTTCTCCATTTTTCTTTCTTACCCCCTTTTTTTTTTCCCCAACTGTCAGTGGAATTATTTTCTTCCTGTCTCCATATTCAGGTAGTGTCAGTGGCTGAGTATCACCGCAGGATCGATGCTCTAAATAGTGAAGAACTGCGCACGCTCTGCAGACGCCTCAAGGTGCCCTCTTCGTAGTTAAACCCCTCTCCAGAGACTAAAACATCTTTCTCTGTAGTGGCCTTGATCAGGGCAAGTCCCATATTCGGTGGGTTTGTCTTGGCTACACTACAAGAACCCTGCAGAAAATTCCTTTCTCTTGGATATGTGTTTATACACTGAGAGAGTGTGCTGTAGCTCTTGACAAAACGATCATTTCAGAGTTTAAAATCAGAGGAATTTTCTGTCATCTTTGAAACTTTGTTCTCATTACTACATGGTTTCCAGAGTGATGAGGACTTGTGTTTTAATTTCTGTTCTGATGTAGTGGCTTGAGTTGGGTAGAAGCTTCCTAAAAAGAATGCAAAAGAGACTCTGTTTACAAAAAGTAAACTTTACAAAATTAAATAAGGACTTACTCACCTGTATGTATATTTGAAGTCTTAAATTCTTATATAAAAAGATCCTACAAGTATTTCAATTTTTTTTATTTTATTTATTTATTTATTTATTTATTTATTTATTTATTTATTTGCAAATATTAAGCCTCACAACTTCCATATGAGGTAGGTAAGTGTTTTGCCCTTTAGTGGATTTGGAATTAGAACTCTCAATCCCTAAAACAGTAGTTCAGAACTAATTCTGTAGACTTATTGGACTTTAATCTTGAATTGACTCTTGCATTCTCTTTAGGTATTTCTCTATGTACTTTGGCATATGCACGCTTTTGAATTGATGTGTACATTTATGCCAAGTTTACTGATGAAAGCATATCTAAACTTTTTTGAAAACACGAAATAATCTTAATTCAATATGTGTTTCTAAGTATCTAGCTAATGAAATGGTTGGAAGTTTGGATTTTCATTTTGTTTCTGAGTAGCTTTTGCAAAAGGCTATACAGAGGGAAATGCTTTCATGGGTTTGCTGCCTCTGCTTAATTTAGTAGTCAAAGTGCTGTCTTATTGATCTGTTACGCTGTCAAAATATTAGTTGACAGTGATAATGTTATAGTACTTTCTGTAGTGTGTGTTTAGGAGTTTTAGATTTTGACAAGAAAGTTAACTTGCTTACAAATGCCTTATGAGTGGTAAAAATTGTATAAAATCAACAACACAGACAGCATATGTTTTTTGCATATGGTAGTGTAATAAAAATTAAAGAACCAAATAGAGTATAAACATTTTATGGTACTCTTGAACAGCAGTTATGTTTTGTAGAATCTGTACACAAACATGCCCTTTGACAGTGTGAAATTTGGGACTGAAGAGACCAAATGGCATATGCTGTATAAGTAGTACTTAATAATATTTGTAATTGGAAGATGATATTGGAAAAAAAATAAATATATATATATATATATATACACACATACATACACACACACACTTGGCTGATTCTTTGTGAAATTATATGCTAACAAATGCTTTTAGTCTGAGATAAATGCTAAGTTATGGAAAGCTTGAGCCTTGCTTGTGCCCTCCTCAAAATGACTAAATAAAGCAAATTTTCTCAATTTAAGGATTAATGTTAATACTGTAATCAAGTTACTATTACACAAATATTCCTTACCTTCATATTTTATAAGATTTTTTTAAGCATATAAAAAGTATCCCTTGATAGACAGTAAATTTGATTTTTCTTAGCTGTTTAATGGAATTTTACTGGTTGAAAGTGTCTCACACAGAATCTGAAAAATTGGAAAGTCGTCTTTTTGTGTCAAAACTGTTCACCATCTAAAAACTTAACATTTGGCAATAGCTGCCACAAATTGGTATCTGAAACACTGCAGTTTTTTCCCAGTATTTAGAATAGGAGATGTATGTGGCAAACCATATTCTGGCAAACGTTGACTTTTAGTGTTTTCTGATGGATGCATAGGGACTAATCAAAAATCCAGTGAAGTCTGTAAAGTTCTTTCCCATGACTTCAGGGAGCTTTGTCTCAGGCTCTTAGGATAATGATGATGCCTAGTGGTTGTTTAGCACTTTTCATCAGTAGAGCTCAAATCACTTTACAAAAGAGGTCAGTATCATTATCCACACTTTACAGATGGGGAAAGTGAGGCACAGAAGGGCAGTGACTTGCCCAAGGTCACCAAGCAGGTCAGTGGCAGAGCTGGGAATAGAACCCACGTCTCCTGAGTCCCAGTCAAATTCTTTAAGCAACTAATACCCACTTAGAATATTTGAAAGCAGGCTTTGTAAATGTGTAGTAGGAACTTGAAAAGTTTCACATCATAACTGCTTTAAAATTTATTTTCTTTGGGTATTAAAATCTCTAGCTTTTGAGCGATGAGCATAAAGCACTTGAAATAAACTGTTTCTGCATTTAAAATGTATATAACTCAAACACCTTTTTTTATTACTATTAGAAATAAAGTTCATTTTGTGCAGTGGTTGAGATCATGTACTTTAGAATTGACTACAATTAAAAGCCAAAAGTCCATATTCAACCCTGAACACAAAGGCGTGTGAAAAAACCGGCATAACCTTCTCCTGAATATTAGAGTACTTGTGCAAGCAATAATTTCAGTGTAATATTTAGTACTGATAGGTTTACCACAAGAAGCAGGGATCTCCATGTCAAATGCCTAATATAACAAACTTAATACAAAATTCCAGTAATTAAGTACAATCCTAAATGCAGTGAAGATGATGTGGTGTATACTGAGCGATACTTCCTCTGTAAGAGAATTGTGAATGCTTAACATACCTTCTAGAGTGCTTATTTATTTCCTCCTGCCTTGCAGATAACAAGGGAAGACATAAATTCAAAGCAGGCCACAAATATCAAAACAGACCTGGAGCCTGAAGCATTTCGGCCAAATCTTAGCGATCCTAGTGAATTGTTGCAGTCAGACCAAATTGAAAAGGTATGGTTGTCAAATAAAACTGTTGATAGAACAATATTATCTGTGTTCTGTAAGTATCCTGAACATCGTGTATCAGGTTAAGTATATCAAATAAATAACAGGGACCTTGTTCTGAAGAGCTTATAAAAAAAAAAATGTAAAAAGCAACAGAGTCCTGTGGCACCTTTAAGACTAACAAATGTATTGGAGCATAAGCTTTCGTGGGTGAATGCCCACTTCGTCGGATGCATGCATTCGTGGGCATTCACCCACGAAAGCTTATGCTACAATCCATCTGTTAGTCTTAAAGGTGCCACAAGACTCTGTTGCTTTTTACAGATCCAGACTAACACTGCTAACCCTCTGATTAAAAAAAAAAAAATGTAGTTACTAAATGCCTAAGAGAATCTTTATTGTTTTGTTAACAGCTCACAAAGCATCTTCCTCCCCGAACCATTGGGTATCCATGGACTCTTGTCTACAGCACTGCAAAGCATGGCATGAGCTTGAAGACATTGTATCGAACTATGTTGGGGCTGGACACTCCTGTACTAATGGTTATCAAGGATAGTGATGGGCAGGTATGGAAATAATGGCCAAAAAAAATCAAAACTGCTGTTTAAAACCGATAAATGAACAGCTGAAATATCAATGTGTTTTAGTAATAAAGCTGCCTGTGTTAAGCGTATCCCTCTTCATGGTTATGTATTGGTGTTACAATTGTGTTATTGTGCAGGTGGTTTTTGATAATGGCATTTTTCTGGGAAATGTTTTGATGAAGCAAATCCAGTGTCAAGCCATAACAGTTTCAAATCCTCTAACATTTTATTACTGAATAACATTTTAGTTTCTCTTAAATAAAAAATGAGAACCAGACAGCTCAGAGCCTCAAAGAATTGATAAGGCACAGAATCGATGTCCCACCCAAAAATGGGAAAGATGGATAGTCATTGCTATCTGAGTAGATAGGTAACCTATGTCAAGAAAGTTGGCTATCTCTGTACAGTTCCCTTAGTGACAGATATGGACATCTTAGCAACGGTCATCTTGAGGTTACAATGTTGATTAGGCCATCTGTCCATCTGATGTAAAAAGACATTTATAATAATTTCAGTGCTGAATAATCAATTCTTCGAGTGACAGTCTGTGTGGATTCCACTTCTGGTGCACATGCAACCAGTGCATACAGATTAAATTCTTTTGGCCAGTGGTGGGTGTTGGGGCCACCCCGACCCGTGATACTCTTGCAACTCCATCCCTCCACCCGAGGACATAAGTGGTGGAACGGGTCCAACTGTTCCTCAGTTCCTTTTTGCCTGCTGTGGCAACAAAACAGAATCCCAGCAGTGTCTGCTTACTTAGCTCACTGCGCAATTAGCTGTTAGGCTAGCTTATTGCTCATTAGGTTGAGGATTCATAGATTCTAGGACTGGAAGGGACCTTGAGGGGTCATCGAGTCCAGTCCCCTGCCCTCATGGCAGGACCAAATACTGTCTAGACCATCCCTGATAGACATTTATCTAACCTACTCTTAAATATCTCTAGAGATGGAGATTCCACAACCTCCCTAGGCAATGTATTCCAGTGTTTAACCACCCTGACAATTAGGAACTTTTTCCTAATGTCCAACCTAAACCTCCCTTGCTGCAGTTTAAGACCATTGCTTCTTGTTCTATCCTTAGAGGCCAAGGTGAACAAGTTTTCTCCCTTCTCCTTATGACACCCTTTTAGATACCTGAAAACTGCTATCATATCCCCTCTGTCTTCTCTTTTCCAAACTAAACAAACCCAATTCTTTCAGCCTTCCTTCATAGGTCAGGTTCTCAAGACCTGTAATCATTCTTGTTGCTTTTTTCTGGACCCTCTCCAATTTCTCCACATCTTTCTTGAAATGCGGTGCCCAGAACTGGACACAACACTCCAGTTGAGGCCTAACCAGTGCAGAGTAGAGCGGAAGAATGACTTCTCTTGTCTTGTTCACAACACACCTGGTAATGCATCCCAGAATCATGTTTGCTTTTTTTGCAACAGCATCACACTGTTGACTCGTATTTAGCTTGTGGTCCACTATAACCCCTTGGTCCCTTTCTGCCGTACTCCTTCCTAGACAGTCTCTTCCCATTCTGTATGTGTGAAACTGATTTTTCCTTCCTAAATGGAGCACTTTGCATTTGTCTTTGTTAAACTTCATCCTGTTTACCTCAGACCATTTCTCCAATTTGTCCAGATCATTTTGAATTATGACCCTATCCTCCAAAGCAGTTGCAATCCCTCCCAGTTTGGTATCATCTGCAAACTTAATAAGTGTATTTTCTATGCCAATATCTAAGTGGTTGATGAAGATATTGAACAGAGCCGATCGCAAAACAGACCCCTGCGGAACCTCACTTGTTATACCTTTCCAGCAGGATTGGGAACCATTAATAACAACTCTCTGAGTACGGTTATCCAGCCAGTTACACACCCACCTTATAGTAGCCCCATCTAAATTGTATTTGCCTAGTTTATCGGTAAGAATATCATGCGAGACCGTATCAAATGCCTTACTAGGAGGAGTTAGTTTATAGTTTGCCTGTTGGCAAAAGATATATATTAGCCATAAAAGTGAGAGAGAGAGAAAAAGAAAGAGAGAAATATCATATCCACTTCATCTATTTATCTAGGTTAGGTTATGTATTAACCCTGGAATTGGCTGACACTAAATCTTGGGATTTAAAACTTGTCCCTCTTGCTGCCAAGCCTCTCGGTGATGGGACACTCTAGGAACCTTTTCTGCCTACTTTGAGATGGTTACTATGGTTCTTCAAGGTGTGTTGTCAGCACGGATTCCATGACCCCACATCTACAGAGTGCTCTAGCCTCTGGATTTTGTATTGATGAAGTAACTGAGGGATGGTTGGGAGTGTGAAAACATCAAGGGCACAGGCACGGCCCCGATTTACACTGCTGGCCAAAAGAATCTGATCTCACACACCAGAAGTGGAATTCATGTGGGCAACGTATTTCAAAGAAACAGTTACTGTGGGGTAAGTAACTGTTCTTTTTGTAGTATATGCTGTACTACTTCTAGAAGCTATGGTGTGTTTTCAAAACAGCATAGGTTTGGTTGATGGAGAGATGCATTTATAAGCTTAAACGCTGCAGTTTGCACTAGCCTGAAATTCTTTCCCTTACTGGTATGGGGGTGCTAGCTTTTCTCTTTGTCCACAAATTATATTAAGATGATCTGAAACAGAAACATAAAATCATACCGTTGGTTGATACAGCAGAACCTCAGAGTTCTGGAGTTGACGAACACCTCAGGAATGGAGCTTGTTTGTAACTCTGAAATGTTCATAACTCTGAACAAAACTTTATGGCTGTTCTTTTAAAAGTTTACAACTGAACATTCACTTAATACAGCTTTGAAATTTTACTATGCAGAAGAAAAATGCTACTTTCCCTTCTTTTTAATAGTTTACATTTAACACAGAACTGTATTTGTTTTGTTTTGGTCTCTACTGATGCCTGATTGTGTACTTCCAGTTCCAAATGAAATGTATGTTTGACTGGTCAGTTCATGACTCTGAGGTTCTACTGTAGTGTGTTGATAAAAATGCCCAACATGGTAGTGTAAAGGCCAAGCAAATACAGCCTTAGAAGAGTTTGCACAAAGCGGCATTTTCCATGCTGGAGGATTAACTGGAAGCAAGGAATGTGCAATGAGATGCACATCTTATACTGTACAAAATATCTTACGTGTTGCTTTGGAACTGGATGTAGTGCCAGCTCTGAGGGTATTTGTATATTTCTTAACTACCAGAGTTGTGTTTTTTAAGGAATAGCCACAGCACTAGAGAAGTTGTGTTTCAAAGACTGAGTCTGGCTGTAAATTAAGAAATAATTTTAAGTGTACTATGGCTTCCTGCTAATATGTGTGGTAGGTGAAAATATATCTAAGATTAACGTTTGAACATGGGTCTGGTTACTTCTGTGAAAATAACTTTTATTTTTATAAATTGTACTAGTTTCTGATTAGCAGGGTGGAAGTTCTGATTCATATCTCCCAGACTCCATTTACTTGTTTACCTTAATATGAGTATTTTATTAAAGTTCATTTGAGGAATACTGCAGGTAGCTTTCCTAAACTGTGAAATGTTCCAAGACAAAGAAAATAACTTTAGTCCAAGTCTCACATGGTCACAAAATGCATGTCTGATTTCCTTCTCCTGCAGAGGGCTTACTTTAATTCTTGTTACTGTCAAAATGTTTACAGGAGAACTACAATGTGGTCTAGAAATATGTCTTTAAAATAGCGCTTTACATTTTGTATAATACAGATATATAAAACCAAACAAATATACTAAAAAAAAAAGATATGTGATGTTCCAAAAACTCCTCGGATACAACATAAGAAAAGGGGGAACATATGATTGTAATGTTGTACTACTATACAAAGGATACTTATTAAAGGCTAAATTGTAGCATTTAGCCACTAGCCTGCTTTAGGTGCAGTGGAGAGCAATACTACACCGCAGGGAATTTCTGAAGGGCCCAGTGTGCTGGGCAACAATGCAGATTGCACCTGGTATAGCCTGATCTTCTTGCTTGAGGTTGGCCTGTTTTGCAAGGTAATTATAGAGCCATAGTTCACCACTTCCCTGTTCCTCCCTTCCCCATGGAGAGATGTGTGCACCAGGAGAATAATACCTGCACTCCTCTGAATGCAGACTGCAACTTCAGTGGCTTTTGTGTGGAGCACTAGAGGTTTTATTGCTTGCATGCTCCCCCTATGTGCCTTCCCTTCTCCCCCCATTTAGCTGTAAGGTCCAGTTACAACCTGTTCCTGAAAGGGAAAGTTATTTGAATTGTAAAGATTCCATTTTGTCATGCTTGAAAACATAACACCTTGAATGTAAAAGTAGAGAAAAGAATGGTTTATATGAAGATGTATGACATCCTTCAATACTGAAAGCTTATTTTAATAACTGAAGTTCACAGTATCTGTATAAGATTCCAGGGATGTCACTGTTGCTCTGAAACCTAAAATGGATGAGTCAGTGTGAAGCGATAGGAGCAGCTAATTGAGAGGTTTTTTCTTCAGAATATCACCAGGTTGCATCATCATTAGATTTTGCAATCAATTACCATTCAATTAAGTTCTCAGCCATTTTGACTTTACAAATTACATTCATGCAGTGAACAGCTGCAGTAAGGCATGTATCTATTCCATGCCAAGAGTCCTAAGAATATTAGAAGTAAACACCCAGTCACTGCCCTTACCCTACAGCTAATTTGCATGCATCAATTTTATTGGTTGTATGAGGGAACTGCACAGATAATGGATTACTTGGCCCTACTGCCACAGCCTGCATCCAACTATCACCAGTGCAAATCAAAACAAATCTTTTAGCACAACACCCGACACAAATCAACATAACCAGTGTACACAACAACCCCAGACAGGTTCTCACCTCTTATTCACTACCCACCCAAACCAACACACATCTTCCAAGATTGTCACTCTGTCTGTGTCTTACTCAGAAGCCTAGAATGTCTGAGTGATGAAAACTGCTACAAGCATGGGTGAGGGTTTTTGGTTTAGAATATCACGCTTCAGTTGTCACTGGGCCCTGTGAGAACCAGGTGGAATGTTGGAGTCCAAATGTTCTGTGGCAGTTGGAATGCAACAGCTGTGTGAGGTGGGTGTATCTCCAGCCAAGGGGCAATTCTGTGCACAAACCTTGGGGAACGTACAAACAGCCACATTGCTTGCTATAGTACAGTATTTTGGGGCTCTAATTTCCATGTATGATCTTCCTAGGCAGCTTTACTGCCACTTTACATGACTTCCTGTTTAATACACATCAGTAATCATCCCACGTCATTGGTGCAGATAATGGCTGCCATGACTACGGCACCACTAATGCCATAGTAGCCTGCCCTGAGTTGATACAGCTTTCTGTTGTGGTACCATGTTTACTGCTTGGTGTTTTGTGAGCATGTTTCCTGCTACAGTGTTTGGTGAAATAGTGCACGGGCATACTGGTGCGAAGGGCTGCCACAGATACTGAAATAATTGGATTCCAAACCATACAGAATTGGGCACAGAGCTACCCCGTGTCTGGAGGCACAGCAAAATATAATTAACTTGGTCCCTGAATAATAGTTGAGAAATCAAAAAAATGAAGGGAAGTACCTGACCTGGACAACAAGGCTTATTGTTGTACCAGCTTTGTATGTTCTGACTGGGGTCCATGCTATTTAACATATACACCTCTACCTCGATATAACGCTGTCCTCGGGAGCCAAAAAATCTTACCACGTTATAGGTGAAACTGCATTACATCAAACTTGTTTTGATCCACCGGAGTGTGCAGTTCCCCCCCCGTCCCCCCCTTTAACACTGCTTTACCGCATTATATCCAAATCCGTGTTCTATCTAGTCACATTATATTGGGGTAGAGGTGTAGTATTGAAAAAAGATGGACAGGAGCACTATGTAGAGTATGTTTTAAGAATGTTTATGTTCTGCCAACTTCACTTCATTCTTCTTGTGAGAAGTTACCCAGGTCTGTTTGTTAAACCATTTGTAATCCCTATTTAGGGATTTGAAGGTAAATTTCCTGTCTATTAGTGATAGAAATGACAGTGTTTCTTCTTAGTCCTGATGAACTTCGTAGTCTCAGCAATTTTGCTGCCTTCCAAAATTTTCCACTTTTTTATTGTGTTTTAAAGAAGTATCAAATTGAGTAGCTGACTAAAGATCAGGTAAAAATAGATAGAGCACCTTATTGAACACCTCATGAATTCCTCTTTTGGCAGAAAATGTGCAAAATCCTCTGAGGTAGAGTTTGAGGTTAAATTATTTTTTTGTTCATTTGTCTCAACATAGTAGAAAAATTCTGTATTAAAATAAAACCCTGTCAATAGAAGCTTAGAATCAGATGAGCCAAATCATCAGTATACGGGGCCGTTTTCTCTCATCTGCTCAAACACTTCCGATATTGGGGTCAGACTGAATGGTAATAGACAGTCAATGGGACCTGAGTGCAGGCCACCCCTTTTCCTCCAGTGTCTCTGAAGGGAAAATGAATGAGAATACTCCATTGACTAAAGTTGTGGGAGAGGATATTATATAAAGAAGCAGTTAAGTTAATGACCCTTTGGCCAAAAACAACCAATAAAGTATACTTTGGACAAAAACAAGCCAGTAAAGTGTATATATAAAAGAGGGCCCTATTCCAGTCATAACTAAAAGTTTTTAGGCATATAAGGTGCTACCCCTGAAATAGCTTGCTAACTTTCTGTGAATGACATATTAGAGATTGCTGGCATCATCTGAGCTGATTCTGTTTGTATGAATCTATTTGAATTTGGGAATTAGCAGAATAGCTTTTTCCAACTAGTGCGTTAAGTGGTGGTCTTTTTTTAAAGACTTTAGAATCAACTTGATTAGCGAGTTTGATTATGGGCCAATACAACTGAGATGGTATCTGCCAAGTTTCTTCAGCAAGACTGCCAATAATTTTGTGAAAAAAATCTAACTCTTTGAATTGACTTGTGCAAAATTAGTTTGTGTCCCCTTTAAGGAATAGAGGGAGGAAAAAATCAAAATTCCTAGAATCAGACTGAAAAAATTGGGTTATACTCTGTGAACCAATTGAGTGTCTTCACTTTTTATGAATTTGGATGATCAGTTATTAAATTTCAATTGTCTTTCTCCCATTACTTTTCTGACAAGTAACTCCTCCTGCTCTAAGACTACAGTAGAACCTCAAAGATATGAACACCAGAGTTAGACTTATTGGACAACTGGACACCATGTGGAACCGGAAAGAATCGGGCAGCAGTGAAGACAAAAAAAAAAAAATAGCAAATACTGTACTGCCTCTGGGCTTTAGCCCTGGGCCTCAGGGCATCAGTCACGGGTAGTTGGGGCTGCAACCGCAAGTTAGGGGGAGGGTCAGAACTCCGGGGGTAGGGGCTCTCAGGGCTTCTGCCCCACAGGAGCACTGGGGCTCAAGGCTTTAGGGTTACCATATTTAAAAAATAAAAAGAGGACACTCCATGGGGCCCTCGTCCCGTCCCTTTCCCCACCCCTGGCCCAGCCCCAACTCTGCCCCTTCCCCGCCCGAACTCTGCCCCCTGCCCTGAGCGCCCCGCATTCCCCTTCCTCCCTCCCAGCCACGCGAAAAGGGCTGCCCAAGCACTACCGGCTTCACGGTTTGCCAGGCAGCCCCCAGACCCTTTGCCCCCAGACGGCGCTTCCTGGGGAAGCGCCCAGCCGGGGGCTCAGGGTCTGGGGGCTGCCCAGCAAACCGTGAAGCTGGTAGCGCTCGGGCTTCGGGCAGCCTCCATGCCTCCGGACCCTGTACCCCCAGCCAGGCACTTCCCCTCCTGGGCTCCGGTGGCTGCTGTGCTCCCTGAACTCCTGGGCTATGTAAGCGCCGAGCTGCCCGAGCGCTACCAGCTTCGGGCAGCCCCCATGCTTCTGGACCCTGCGCCCCCGGAGCCCGGGAGGGGAAGTGCCCGGCCGGCGGCTCAGGGTCCGGAAGCATGGGGGCTGCCCGAAGCCGGTAGCGCTCGGGCAACTCGGCTTTAAACAGAGCAGAAGAGTCAAGGTAGGGAGCACAGCAGCCACGGGAGGGGAAGTGCCCGGCCGGCGGTATTTTTCCTGGACATGTTTGGCTTTTTGGCAATTCCCCCCGGACGGGGGTTTGATTACCAAAAAGCCAGACATGTCTGGGAAAAACCGGACGTATGGTAACCCTACTTTAGACCTGTGGGGAGCACTGGGTCTTGGGGCTTCAGCCCTGCTGCACCATTCCTGGCTTCAGCCCTGCGGGGAGTGCTGGGACTTTCATTATGAGAGGAGTGCTGGTTTCAGCCCCAGGGCTCCCCCTGTAGCTAACGCCCCAGTGTGCCCTCTGGCCGAAACCAGGAACTGAGCCGTGGGGAGGGCAGAAGCCAGGAACAACAGAGTTGCGAGACTGAAGCCATAAGCCCTGGTCCCCCCACCCAGAGCCCTGACACCCCACCCTGGCCCTGTAGCTGCAGCCATGAACCCCCTGTGTCTGAAGTCCGTAATGTCTTGTTCAGAGTTACGAACAACCTCTATTCCCAAGGTGTCCATAACTCTTGAGTTTCTATTGTATTATAACTGAAATATCAGAGAAAAATATATTTCTCTGATATTTTCATTGTTTTCTTAGGCCATTTGACTGAGTTTCACTGTTCTAATCATAGTTTATTATCTCATGTACTAGCATAATAACACACTCAGGCACCATTCTTCCGCAAGCCCTGAAAGAGTGTATTTACCAGTAGAGGCTGAAAGTGAAGTGACATGCACGTGCACGAAGGGGAAGGTTGGGCCAGATCATGTTAGTTAGTGGTTGATCTCAGGCCTGCCTAAAAATAAATTTAAACATTTGCAGGAAAGCAGAAAAACCTTGAGAAACTTCCTTTTAAACAGAATTCTTCTTTTTTTTTTTTTTAAAGTAGCTATGCTATTTAAAAGATGCCTAAAAATATCAGAAAATTGATAACTTCTTAAAAAAATTCAAGCTGATAGTGTCCCTTTATTGCTTCCATATGAAACATTATTTTGTTAGATCAAGACCCTGCTTAATTTAGAGGAGACCTAAAATGCAAACCCAGTATTGGAGAAAGGAGATGGCTGTTTAACACACACATGCTACAGGATGACGTTATTCACTCAAAGTTTAATAAAAAAAATGGCTAATTTTCTCTTCATGAAAAGGAACAACAAGTATCAGCCAGTATCTTTTTTTGTTTGCTTGTTGGTTTGTTTTGTTAAACTTGAAAAGAGAATTTAAAGCATTGGGATTGTAGCAGAGAAAAAACAAGAAATTGTTTTTCAAAAACTGCACTTGAAATTTCAACATCAAAACTGAGCAGGCCATAACACCTTTGGAGATAGTTTTATCTACTTAATTTATAAAAATGTATAGAGAAGATATTCCAGTCCCTACAACTAATTTAATAATTCATCTACAAATTTAAAACTAGCTTTATTTTAATTAAAAATGTAACGGTCTCTCCTCTTCTTGGGAGTCTGATGTAGGTTGACACAGGAAATACTGCTCGCTATTGGAATGCATAAGTCTTTCAAAGTTGTTTATAAGGCAAAACTTGCTTTAAAAATATTTCTGTAACCACAGCTTATATTCTATAAAGCTTTGTTAAATTTATTTAACTTTAAAATAACTTTGAAATGCATGTGACTGGCAGAGATTTTCAATGGGAGTAAATGAGTCAATGAATTGCCTTTTTTAAAATTTACTTGGAAGGATAGTATCATCCAGAAAGCTTTGAGAAATCACATTTAATATTCTTACAGTGAACAGCAAATATTTATCAAAGGTACAGTATTCTAAACAGTCACTGCAGTTTTCCTTTTTAAATAAGGCTCCATACTGTCTTTACATAGCTGCTCCTCCAGTTGGGTTTCTTTCATTTCAGTAGTAAATCTAAACCACCTCAAAACATGGTCTCTTCAGAAGATTCTGTGGGCAAGAAACTCCAATGTTGAGACCTGGTAAAGTTCCTATTACAGGCTGTCCTGACCTGAAGAATAAATGCTGGGGTCTGTTCTAAAGCTTTATTTTGATTAGAAAATTCTGTTCAGATCGTGCTTACATAATATTGTGGAGCTTCCACAATATCCTTTAAGGATTGAGTTCTCTGAGGGGATCAACAAGCATGTGGAGTAGGGTGATCCAGTGGATATATTGCACTTAGATTTTCAGAAAGCCTTTGACAAGGTCCCTCATCAAAGGCTCTTAAGCAAAGTAAGCTGTCATGGGATAAGAGGGAAGGTCCTCTCATGGATCAGTAACTGGTTAAAAGATAGGAAACAAGGGTTAGGAATAAATTATAATTTTTCAGAATGGAGAAAGGTAAATTAGTGGTGTCACCCAGGTGTCAGTACTGGGACCCATACCATTTAACAAATTCATATATGATCTGGAAAAAGGGGTAAACAGTGAGGTGGCAAAATTTGCAGATGATACAAAACTACTCAAAATAGTTAAATCCAAAGCAGACTGCAGAGAGTTAGAAAGGGACCTCACAAACCTGGGTGACTGGGCAACAAAATGGCAGATGAAATTCCATGGTCATAAATGCAAAGTAATGCACATTGGAAAACATAATCCCAACTATACATATGAAATGATGGAGTCTAAATTAGCTGTTACCACTCAAGAAAAAGATCTTGGAGTCATTGTGGATAGTTCTCTGAAAACATCCACTCAGTATGCAGTGGCAGTCAAAAAAGCGAACAGAATGTTGGGAATCATTAGGAAAGGGATAGATAAGACAGAAAATATGTTGCTTATATATAAATCCATGGTACACCCACCTCTTGAATACTGCACGCAGATCTGGCTGCCCCATCTCAAAGAAGATATAATGGAATTGGAAAAGGTACAGAAAAGGGCAACAAAATGATTAAGGGTATGGAACAGCTTCCATATGAGGAGAGATTAACAAGACTGGGATTTTTCAGATTGGAAAAGAGAGGACTAAGGATGGATATGATAGAGGTCTATAAAATCATGATTGGTGCGAAGAAATAAGGAAGTGTTATTTACTCATAACACAAGAACTAGGGATCACAAAATTAAATTAATGGGCAGCGGGTTTAAAACAAACAAAAGGAAGTATTTCTTCACACAACACACAGTCAACCTGTGGAACTCTTTGCCAGAGGATGTTTGTGAAGGCCAAGATTATATAACAGGGTTCAAAACAGAACTAGATAAGTTCATAGAGGAATGGCTCTATTAGCCAGGATGGGCAGGGATGCAAAACTATGGTCTGAAGTGTCCCTAACCTCTGTTTGCCAGAAAGCTGGGAATGGGCGACAGGATGGATCACTTGATAATTACCTGTTCTGTTCATTCCCTGTGAAGCACCTGGCATTGGCAACAATTGGAAGACAGGCTATTGAGTAGATGGACTATTGGTCTGACTCAGTATGACCGGTCTTATGTTCTCTGCCTGGAGATATTGATTTGAGTCTCTGATGCATCCAGCTCCTTTTCTTAATATGGATACTAATGGGTGCTGGAGGAAGTAATTGAAATGGGGTTAAAGAATTTGAGAAGGCTATGGGCATTCTTGGGGTTAAAGAATTTGAGAAGGCTATGGGCATTCTATGCCTTTCTGAGAGGACAGAAGGATCATAGAACAGAAATGTAGAGCTCAAAAGATCATTGTCCATTTCCCTGTGGTAAGGCAGGATTAAGTATATTTAGACGATCCTGGACAGGTGTTTGTGGAATCTTCTCACTGGAGGTTTTTAAGAAGGGGTTAGACAACCTCACTAAGTAATCTGTTCCAGTGCTTGACTATCCTTATAGGTAGATACTGTGGAAATTTTTTCCAATTTAAAATCTCCCTTACTGCAGATTAAATGAATCACCATCCTCCTTATAACAACCTTTTACGGATTTGCAGAATGTTATGTTCCCCCTCAGGCTTCTATTCTCTAGTCTAAACATGCCCAATAATTTCAACCCTCCCTCATATTTTTCTAAACCTCTTATTTTTGTTGCTCTCCTCTACACTCTCTCCAGTTTTCTCATGCCTTTCTTAGAGTAATGCCTAAAACTGGACACACTACTACAGCTGAGGCCTCACCAGCTAAAAAGATAAGTGTCTCTCAAGGAAAACAGAACTTAATCAGAATGCTAGCTCTAACAATGACATATCTCATCCACACCACCATCATTATTGTGATTCTGTGAGATGTACCTCTGGAGGAACCAGATTTATTATGCTGATATCTATGTACACTCTGATACCCTGATTGAAGAAAATCTATATGACTTGTCTCCATCATGTGTCAGTGCTGGAGTTCTAGGCTGCTGTCTTCAGGTTCTGAAGATACCCATTTTGGCTGTGATGATGTAACCTTTGGGTGGGCTTGAGTTCACTTCATTGCCCTTCTCCAGTACCTAAAAAACCCAATTCCCATAGAAAAGTAGCTGGAGACCCAGAGTTCAGTCTCTAAGAATTTTCAGCCAGGATTGCACAGGGTCAACCTCCCCACATTCAAGTCCCAAAAGGAACTAAAGAACTGAATTTAAATTAAAAATGTTATTTTATGACAAATAATCTAACTTTTACAGCATAACATGCTTATTTTATAATCCACAGACATTATCTTCAGTTATACATAAATAAAGAAAACAAATTAAAATCTGAATAGTTCAATCCCCACAGAAACACAGTGAGAAGAAACTGAAAGTTCCCAAAAACTTAAGTTTAGTTCACCTAAGACTCAGTTACTTTGATCACCAAATCTATGCAGTCTGCTGAGTCTAAAACTACATCTTCCCTCCACTTGCTTGTAGGAATCTTCAGTTGGAATCCATGCAGACTCTTCCTCTGCTGAAATCACTGTTAGCCAGTCAGCTAACTCATTAACCAATCACTCAGTTAAATGCATAGATTTAAAGAAAACCTTGATGCAAAACACTTCAGAGTTAGGGACACCAGCCTGTTTTCTGCTCGTGGGCTCAGTTTCTCCAATCTCACACCAGGGCACATGGCCTTTTTTAAAGCAGCTGCCCTGACCACTTGCCCTCACGGAGTCTGACCACAGCAACAGGGAACCTATTGGAGTATACCCAAAACTACCACACCCAATTCCACCAGCTTCTGGATGTGGAGTGCTAAATCTACCTAGCAACAATGGCCCAGACACAACTCACTCCTACTTCTCCCCCATCTCTTAAAGAGATATCTCCCTATTAGGTGCCTTGGTTACAATGAGGCAGATTTTAGCTGTGTCCTGCAGCCTTCCTGAACCTGCATATTCTGAATGTTTTGCTTTTTGGGAAACTAATACTTGTTTAATTGGGTTTGAGTATGCTGTCTTTTTAAACCCCTACTAGCGATGACTGGTAATAACTAGCCGTGTATGGTGGTCTTAAACAGGCCTAATAACTATTTCACACTCTTATGGTACCCAGGAAAGGGCCCAGAGCCTGGATGAAATTAGGCTCTGTTGCCAGGGTTGAGGCGATTGTGCCTTCCCTTTCAGTCAGACCAGAATGAGGAGTTAAGGAAAAGAGCCACCTCTGTTCAACAAGAAACTACCCTGATAGGGAGATGGCCTATAATAAGGAGCCTATGAGGATGTATGTATGTGTAATTCAGTGTATACTAGTGGTAGAGGAGAAAGTATAAAACAGGAAGCAGAGCCCAGAAGCTTTTTGGACTTGGGAATTACCCCCCAAAACATTTGTATCTTGCTGTCTCTTCAACTGTTGTGCATATGATTTTAATTTTTAATTCTTGCACTTCTTATTCTAGGCTGATTAGTCTTGCTTGAATTGCTTGACAGTTGATTCATGTCCCTCCCTACCAAAATCCTCACAAAACCGCCTACAATATCTCCGTTACAGTTGGTACCATTAGGTCTTTTGAGGTTTCTATACTTATCCCAAATGCGGATTTCAAATCTACCTACATCTCAAATGATAACAGTATGTCAGATATCCACGTAAAAGAAGAAGTTTTCATGAGTAAAACTACAAAGGTTTTGTTGATGCAGTGTAGATTGTGAAGCTTCAGCATTCTTCTTACACTTTTGATCTCAACTTTTTCTTCTCTCTTATAGGTTTTTGGTGCGCTAGCCTCTGAACCTTTTAAAGTGAGTGACTGCTTTTATGGCACCGGAGAGACCTTTCTGTTTACTTTCTCTCCAGATTTTGAGGTAAGGAGATACAACTCCTATACATCTTATTTAACCATTCAGTATTACAGTGTCAACAATATTGACTACAAGAAGCTATGTTTTAAGGGGTGATAAAGACCCACTTACACCTACCAAGAAAAAATAGCTAGTGTTAAGGTAAGAGCAAAGGAATGGGAAAGGACATAGGTACTGGGATAATACTTATACTTTAATGGTATTGTAAGGGCTGTGGCATTCCACATATGCTGCAGTTTGGCTAGGGGATATTTGGGGATACCAGTAAAGATGGAGTTGAAGTAATTGAAACAAAAGTTAATGAAAATATGGGTGTGGATTTGGAAAGATTGATAGGCTGAACAAGTGTATGTAGGTATTATTTTAGAGGTGAATTTGTTCACTGGAACTAATCCATTTACTCTTTAAATATCTGTATAATCTAGAGCTGTGGATTTTCTCACTGACACTAGAATCATGGCAGACTTCTGGGTCAGGAATAGTGAGACACTTGGAATTCACAAGATTTCAATTTTTCAAATATTTAACTTGCTATTCTCTACTTTCATTAGGTCTTCAAATGGACAGGAGACAATATGTTTTTTATTAAAGGAGACATGGACTCTCTAGCTTTTGGTGGGGGAGGGTAAGTCATGATTTGTACTGTTACTCATTGTGAAGAATTGGTTACAATGGTCTTTGTGTAATGTTGTGTACACACAGTAAAACTGGTATTAATGTTAATTTTAGAAATCTCAAGCCCCAAGAACCCCAAGAAGCTTTAATGCTAATTATAGATATATGTATGTATCTATCAATTGTCAGATAAGAAAACCATTTAACACTTGTAAACTCAACTTTTATTTACATTTATTACACTGTTAGGCCTTCCTCTGCATTGCTTCAGCAATGGAAGACATAGAAAGCTTTACCTCTGATAGGTTAAGATACCTTTCCATGTCCTGGTTGACAGCATACTTGCTTTTTCTGAAACTGGTACAAGATGTTAACATTAAAAAAAATTAATGATGAGCAAGACAATTGAAATATATAGTAAATTGCCTAAAATTATAAAAAATGTTTTTGGCAGAACAGAGAATTAATTGAACCTAGCTTTGCAGAGTCTAGGTTAGTGTCGTAACGCTAGCACTCTGACAAATATGTCCCAAGAAATACTTCGTCAGAAAAATCTGTTTCAGATGAACCTAGGACATGAATACTTGAAAGCCTTGAAATGCTATTCCATAATCTTTATTTTTTTCCCCCAATGGAGGAAGTTATTATCAACTTACTTTTATATTTTTTTTAAATCTCTCTCTGCTTTTCTAGTACAGATACTTTGTTCTAAATTACTAGAGTATTCTTCCATAAAAGAAACTTTATTCTACAGGTAATTAAAATATTAAATTATATAAATCTAATGTCGATTCTGCAGAATCTACGAGAGGCTTAAAAACCTTAAATAAATAAATAAAGTCTTATGGCTTCAAATACAGCTGCATCTAAGAGAGACTGCAGAAGTAGGAAGAATCAGGGAATCATGTTTTATAATTAAGGCTACTATTTAATCACAGGCATTTTTAGTGAAAGTTATGGACATGTCAGAGACAAGAAACAGAAAATCATGGCCCCTAACCTGTCTGTGACTTTTACTAAAAATATCCGTGATAGAATCTTTTTGTTTTGGGGGGTGGGGAGGAAATGAGGAAGGAGACCACGGCACCAGCTGGAGGGAGGCGGGGGAGCCCCAGGCGGCCTGCTGCCGGAGGAAGGGGGCCAGGCACTGCTCCGGCTACTTGGGACCGCAGTCAGGAGCCACCAAGCTGCGACTGCTCCCACTGCCCCCGGGATTGCTGCTCAGGTGGTCCTTGGGGCCAGCTGCATCGGCTGCTGCTCAGGTGGTCCCCAGGGCCAGCTGCCCGGAGCCGCCAGAGCAGCGGCCGGTGCAGCTGGCCCCAGGGATGGGGCCGCTCCAGCAGTGGCTGGTGCAGCTGCCTGCAGGGCTGCCCGAGCGGCTGGCTGCACAGCCTGAGCAGCCTAGGATCAGCCCCACTGGCCATTGCAGAAGTCAGAGGTCGCAGGAAGTCACAGAATCCTCTACTTCTGTGACAAATACGGAGTCCTATGTATAATTCTAGCTACTCTAACTGCGTTTGTTAGGTTAACTTTGTTCTCCTTCATGAATTATTTGTATATAACTTCTCTATGTTCTAGGGGAGAATTTGCTCTTTGGCTTGATGGGGATCTCTACCATGGAAGAAGTCACTCTTGTAAAACCTTTGGGAATCACACACTTTCTAAGAGAGAAGACTTCATTATCCAAGACATTGAAATCTGGGCTTTTGAATAAGTGTATGTGTCTCTACAGGCTATTGTCCCAAACCTGACATGAATCAGTGCAGCTCAAAAAGCCCTAGGAGCAATAGAATACAGTATTTATATACAATAGTTTTAAAGCTATCTTCATGATGATCCAGATACAATTTTGAAATAGTGTATTTAAAGTTGTCATACTTTATTGTATGCTTAAGATATTTCTATAAGTCTAGGCCACATGGGCTGAAACTGAATGTCGGTTAAGTTAATCTTGCTGTTGTGGAGCCAGCCTCCCAAATTATCTGTCCTTTAGTCTACCCCTTTGTCTCTTCAGTTCCCCGAAACATCTGTCTACGATCCCTTTAGGACTTCTTTTAATAATTAAGATTATTTTTCTATTAAAACTGTATCTCTGAATGGAGCTCTCCCTTCAGGGCCTGTATAAAAGGGAAGTTTTGAGTGTGATGATTTGACAGCAATGCTGCAAACACTGGTCCAGACCACTCATTGATTAATTCACATGGTGCCACTGCTAGACAAGAAGTTTAGCATTCCGTATTGGAGCATACCATTACCCTTAGTCCTGGTTAGAAAATTCATCCAAATTCAGTTGTGCCACTTGTTTTATTAATGTCCAATTTAGAAAACACGTCAGTTACATCATAGTAAAAGTTCTAGTTGCGTGCTGATTATATTAAAGAGTATTTTGCACATGCTGTTAATGATCTGCAGGTTTGGGACAAATGAGGACAGCGTTGAGCTATGTGATTAAAAACATAAAAACAAGGGAATGTGAGAATGTGATAGTTCCACTGGGTTTAATGGATAAATCAAGTAAAATGCAGTGAACAAATTTGTAGCTGTAGTAGGGCATTATGCATACAGACTATGAAATTGATGCATTTTTCTTCAACGTAAAGTGTCAGATATATACTGTTTTATAGTTATACTGTTGTAGCCTTGTAGCACATCAACTCCAAGAACATAGCTTATTCCTGTCCAAAAGAAAAAAATAGTTGTGATGTTTTTGAGTGGATTTATGTTGTAAACTACAGTTAGCACCAGCTCTGATAAAATGGGTAATGTACTATAGGTAGCCAATATTGTAACTCAGTAGACTTGTGGAATATGCAAATTTACTGTCATGTGACCTCAAAAAAATGACAGGCTAGAATACAGTACCGGTAGCTCTTGTTCACTTTTGTAGGAAAACTGATAAGCCATTGTGGCAATAACAGCTCAACAAAAGTTATTTTCAAAGCTTCTATTCTATGTTATGCAAAAAAAATTGCTGTTATAAGTGTGACAGTGACTGACTTTGTGCTGAAATTTCAGCTGTTCCAGATGAACATTGTATATTATCTTGTAAATTAATGTTTAAAAGTAGTTTTGTTATTATAGAAAAGTGTTGATTAACGGGTTGCTTATAGCACTTTAAATTATTCTAGAAATGGAATAAAAGCCAAATGGGTTGGCTTAAATAGATGTAGTTGTATAGTATTTCAATATATTTAGTTCTTTGAAAAGTTTTAAAAACTTATCTGAAGAAAGATTACTGCTGTGGTAATGAAAAAGGGCAGATGCTCTATCTATAATATGCTAATACGCAATATGAATAGAAATACAGGGCCCCATTTCCTGTCTCTATGTATAGCTCTTTACCCTTGTTAGAGCTTAGTACAGTATGTAGAATAAATGTTTACAAAAATAAGGAACTGTAAATATATTAAAATGACTTTTCTCCCCATTGGTCTTCCACAGCAGTATTATTGTCTTTGTGGAGTTAAGACTAACTATAAACAATCCTGTAATGGATTTCAAGTACTATAAGGTCATAGTGATATATATAGCAAATAAATCTAAATACATGTAAAATTAAACTTGAGTTTGAATTTATTTAGACAAATGGTCAATTATTGCTATTTTCACAGTAACTTCCTGAATGTGGGACCTTCTCTATACCACTTTTTAATTTTGGTATATTATGATGATCTACAATGTAACTAAATAGTTTCTTCCAGTTTTTGGAACTGGGGGGAAGAGTAAATATTTATAAACTCACATACCAGTATCATATAACTTTCAGTGTATGATATTGAGAGTGAAGAGCAGTTTTTTAGATTTCCTTTGTATTTACCTTAAGGAGTATATATAACATATCTCATCAAAACACTGTCAGTTCCTGCTCTCCTGAGAGTTCAGGTGCTGCATTCTGTATCACTTTTTCCATCTGCTGTATGATCTCTGATTCTTTTAATTGCAGAATTAGACTTCTGATTTTAGTATAACTAATTTAAATTTGGAATAATTGGCTTTGAGCACATGTATTGATATAAAATTGTGTATATTCTTCCAGTAATAAATAGGTCTTTCTCTCTTGCACTTTAGGGCTGAGTTATTCTCCTGGGAATTTGGCACCTGCTTGAGTGTAGGCTCCAATTTGTGGCCAAATTCCCAAGCAGTAACAACTTTATGTTCAGAAAATATAAGCTACATCAAAGGCCTTGACACAAAATTCAAAGTACCTTGAGTTTATGGGAGCTTTAGTGGCTAGTTAGTCTCCCCAGAGGCATTTAATGATGGGAAAACAACAACATTCTCAAACAGGATATAACACAAGGTTTGTCTAAACACAAAGTTGAACCAATTTAATTAAACTGGTGCAAACCTATATATGGACACGTTTGTATCAGTTTGAAACTGGTTAATTGATATAAATCAGGTTTAAATTTGCGTGTAAACACAGTTGCACAGACTTCAGATAAATTGTTTAAAATAATGTCTTTAACTTAAACTGTTTAAAATAGCACCTTTAAATCTGTTCAGGTGTGTTGACCACAGCAAAGAGATCTTTGTTCTGACCTTTAAATGTCTCCTTGCTTCAGTCTCACCAGGAATTTTACAGGCTATAGTTCCCTTCCACCTCACTGCCAAGAACCTCATTGCTCCAGTGATTGCAAGAAACTGAAGCTTGACATAGACCGAAGAGAAGAGAATCCATTTTATAGATGGATTCTGAATGAGTCTAGTGCCAGATCAAAATCTGTATCACCTCTCAGTATTATAAGCTAAGTGCACCGAGTTGATGTTTGATCAGATTTACATTGCATCAAGAGTTCCAGGTCTTATCAGCTACATACACATCTGATTTTAAACACTGCTTTCTCACTGAATGTTAGTATGGTCCTTACTCAATTTATAAATCTCCATAAAGGCCCTGTTCTGTTACATGTAGTCTCCATTTATGCTCATTTGTTGATCCCCAAGGAAGCAGATCTGCAAATGAAAAAAACCTTTGGGACCAGAGAAGGAACTCAGTCTGTTGGGAACTTGGATCACAAAACTGAAAGAGCAACTGTCTGGGATGGGGGAAGGGGGCAGAGAGGCGTGAAATTACACGCATCAGGAAGAAATTGTATAATTAAAATACATCTCCAGCCAATAAAACACTTCATAGAAGATAGATGCGTAAGTATATTTTGATGCTGTTATTGTACTGTCACTCTTCACACCTGGGGCTAAAAGGTTTTAATGTTAAGTATCTGGGCAATAACTCTTGTAGGCATCTATAAAGTTGAAGAAAACATAAAATGGAGAGGGAGGGAATTTAGGAAAGAAACTATGGGTGTTAGTAACAAGGAAATCAACTATTCAGCCATGTTACAGCAAAACTTAGATAACCTATTGATTACTCAAATGTTTAGTACCCCATTATTTAAAATGAGTTTCATAGGGTAGTAACAGTAAAAATACATTGGAACAACTAGAGATTGGGGGGTGGTTTTCAGGAGGATTTTTGTTTGGTATTTAATATTCAGAAAGAATAATTTCCCGTATTTCAGCTAGTCTTTGTGGGTTAAAGTCACTGCAATACAGAGGATCCACATAAACCATCTCCATCCCAGTTTGTCTCAAGGACATTTGGTAAATAAATATTTCTCACAGGAAAAAAAAGAAAACAACCACAACTTAATGACTTGCATGATCCTGAGGACTTTTTATGGTGCCCTTCATGCTGGTGTGAATAGGGCAAGTAACATTAACCATGAGAGAGCATTCACTGTATTCAGTAATATGAGCACATTTATTGACACAATGCTTAGGGTCTCTGAATTCTAAAACTGTGAAGAAATGTTAAAGTAGATTATTTTTGAGTGCTGCATAAAGATGTTACGTGTTCAGTGGATTTGGGTGATTGCCGCTGTGGGAGTTTATGAATGGTATTTGCAATCAGTTGTGGCTTTTATCCGAGATAACAGGTAAACATCTAAATTGGATATTATGGGTGGGGGGAGGATTAGAAGTCTGTGTTGAATTGAAATGGTGAGAACAAAAGAGCAAAGTAGTAAAGTCAGGATGGAGACCACCAGACATAGCACAGACATTGTCATTAATAGAGATTATGGTAAGGTGCGTTCAGGCCTAGCTTCCTCCCTTTGCTACCACCTCTATAACAGGCACCCCCACGTACACTCCAGGGCATCCCTTCTGAGATCACAGGAGAAATGCACACCCATCTAGCCCATGTGGTTTCCATGCAATTGAGAGAGGAAGAGTTTCTGTGGAGCTCATCCTGGACTGAAGATAAATGGGGCAGTTTTCCCTGGTGCTTCAGGAATCAGTGGTTCTTTGAGGAGTGTCCCTGTGGGTGCACCACTTTAGGTGTCTTGGTGTGCTTCTAATCAGAGATTTGTGGTAGGAGTGCCCCCAGCCAATTCACACAGCTCTGAGTGGTTACCCCGCGTGCACAGCCAACAGTTCCTTCTCTACCGCCTTTGGCTTCAGTCAGAATGACAGTAGCACCCTCACAGCTTTAGATATTTCTATTATTTCAGTTCTTTCCCATCTAATACCCTCTCTTCTTTTTACAATTAAAAAAAATTTTTTTTTCATTTCCTAGTCCTCCCATTTCCCCCGCCTCAGGCGGGTAACTCCCAGCAACAGAAGAGGCATAACAAAGGGATATTCCTATTCTTGCTTTCAACATAGCCTCTCAGAGATGCCTGGCTCTCCAGGCTTCAAATGCTCTCTCACTTGCAGACTGTCTATATCGGTCTCTGACGACCACGCGCAGTGTGTCCGTTGCCTGAGGGATACACATATATCTCAAAAGTGTCCCCCCTGCAAAAAACTGACAGCTAGGACAGGGAAGGCTAGAGATCTCCAGTTGAAACTCCCTGATGATGGAAAAATCCCTCACTCCAGCCTCCGATCTGGAGTCCAGGACACCTCTGGGCCAACAGCCTCCTCAGACATGGGATCCTCCTCAAAAACGGCTACAAAGGACTCTGTTGCTTTTTAAAAAAAAAAAAAAAAAAAAAAGGCGGTCTGACTTTTCACCGCAGCAAGATTTGCCTCAGAAAAAGTGATCTCCGACCACAAAGTCTGCCCCGGTACTGACGGCACCGAGAGCACCAGACCGCGAGACACCAGGAACGTCCGGTACCGAGACATCCCGAGGAGCTAAATACCCGGTGCAGTCTAGTTCTCATGGAGGTGCACATACCAAGACCAAGCCGCCTACCTCGGCACCGGTGGAACCAAAAAAAACCCAGACACCAAGCAGCGCAATGGCACCACCTGTTGCACTGATACAATGCAGCAAGTGTGTGGCACTGGCAGCCCTCACTCTGATTTCCAGCCAGAGCTTGCCTCCATTCTCGATACTGAGCCTCACAGTGCTGCAAAGTTGATCAGACAGGCGGACCTCCTGATTACTTCAACTCTGGGGATTCCGCTTTTCGGCACCAACGGCACCCCATCCAGACCGGGACCAAGCCTGGCTACTACCCCTGCTGGCTCAGCCCCTCCTCTTTCCAGTGATGAGGAGGAGGAAGAGGAGGCAGAGATGTACACCCCTCACCATTCCTCACCCAAACCCGGACCCTCGCAGCACCAAACATCTCTGAATGGAAGAGGCTGGCAGGCTTCAAAATGGGTGCCGCCTCCCATGGCCCTACCACCAAACTGGGCATATTCGGGACCTGTGGGCATTTATACCGGGCCCAGAACACCAAGGCCCCCCACCCACCCAGGTCCAGAACAAGGCAATCACCTTTGCCACCTGCCCCAGCTTCCTGAGAAACGCTGGAGGAGGAAGTAGAAGAACCTGAGGGTGTTATCCTCCCACCTACCTGTATTTCCTCCTCTTCACCAGACAAAACAATAATGCTGCCACCCCCCACATCTCCAGATGACTTCATATCTTTTCGGGGTCTGTTTAAACTGGTAGCTGACTCCCTTGACATATCACTGGCAGAGCTACCAGAGACACAGCATAAACTGACAGATATACTCCAAGCTTCTCCATCAGCTAAGCTTGCACTACACATTAATGCAGCCATTATGGACCCTGCAAAAATTGTCTGGCAGACACCAGCCACAGCTCCACCTTGTAGGTGACAAGACAAGAAGGTACTATATACCAGTTAAGGGGGCTGAGTTTTTGTTCACCCACCCTACTCCAAACTCATTGGTGGTAGATGCAGTTAATCAAAGGGGAAGGAACATCAGTCGAGAACCACCCCTTACGATAAGGACTGGAAAAGGCTAGACCTTTTTGGAAGGAAAGCCTACTCACTGGCTACCCTCCAACTCCACATAGCCAACTACTCGGCCTTACTAGCCAAATTACACGCACATGTTTTCCCAGATGTCAGCCTTTTTTGAACATCTTCCAGAAGACAAAAAAGAGCAATACAAGGCCAACATTGCAGGAGGTTCCCTCATTGCCAGAATGGCCCTGCAGGCTTCTCTCGATTCTGCTGACACGGCAGCATGATCTATCGCTATGTCCGTAGTCATGCGTAGGGCTTCCTGGCTCTATATTTCTAGGTTTCCCAGAAAAGTTAAAGCAATCATAGAGGACCCATCTTTTGAAGCCAAAAATCGTTTGCAGAGAGCACGGACATGTCCTTGCACACCTCGAAGGACTCCGAGGCAACATTAAAGAGACTTGGAATCTATGTCCCAGTGAACAAAAAGAAACCAGGCAGATTCCATAATCCAACGAATCTGGATTGCCCCATACACCCAGTCTCAAAGACACTATGACCAGCGCCACAAACAGAGGCAGAGAAGACACTGACAAACACGAGATCAGTCATCTACGTCTCAGGCATCCACTTGAAGGCAAATGTTTTGAAGTGTTGATTGAGGACACGAGAACCCCAGATTCTCCAATCCCAGAGTTGCATCCAATCTCCAGCCCATTTGGTGACCGCCTCTCACCATTCAACCCAGTCTGGAAAACCATTACGCAGACAAATGGGTTATGGAAATTATCCAGAAGGGCTACTCAATCCCTTTTATCTCTATTCCACCTCTTCAGGGACCCCTCTCATGTGCACCTGCTAGAACAGGAAATAAACCATCTCCTACAATTAGGTGCCGTAAAACCCATACCAGTTCAACATGGGCAGAGGGTTTTATTCACATTACTTTCTCATTAAGAAGAAAACAGATGGGTGGAGGCCCTTTCTTGAATTGCGAAAACTAAACAAGCTTGTGTGAGAGAATGTTTCAAGATGGTGGCTCTAGGAACTATAATTCTGGCATTGGATCACAGTAGTCTTCTGTGACTTCTGGCATTGGAGAAAGGAGCTTGGCTCTCGGCCCTCGACCTACAGGACACTTATTTTCATGTTACCATCTTTCTCTATGTAGACGACTGCCTTCTAAAAGCACCAACATACCAGGCAGCAATCGACTCCATTCACACCACTATAACCCTGTTTACAGACATGGGGTTACAAATCAACCTTTAGAAATCCACTTGGACACCCACCCAACAGTTGGATTTTATAGGGGCACAACTAGACTGTCTCACAGCAACAGCACAACTATCCCAACAGTTCTTTCTTACCTTAACAAATCTAATTACAGCAGTAAGAGACAGCCCACAAATGTATGCTAGAACGTGTCTACATCTCCGGGGGCACATGGTGGCTATGATGTTTATCATGAAACATGCCAGGCTCCCCATGAGATGCCTCCTCACTGTCTATATTCCACACAGGCACTCACTCAACCGACATCTTACAATACCCATCAGGGTAAAAGACTTGCTCACATGGTGGACACAGCATACAAATGTGGGGGTGTGTTTTTTTTTTTTTTTTTTTTTTTGTTCTTTGTTTTTTTTCAGGTATCCCCTTCCAACAAAAACCTCCAACTGTAACAATCGCCACAGATGCCTCTCTGGTGGGATGGAGGGCACACTTTTGTGACAATACCATCCAAGGTCACTGGTCCCCAGTGGAGTCCAATCTCCACATAAATCAACTGGAGCTGAGGGCAGCCCAAAAGGCCTGCCAGCATTTTCTCCCTCTAATCCGCAAAAGACTGTCCAGATTCACACGGACATCTTGGCGACTATCTTTTATGTAAATTGCCAAGGAGGGGCCCTATCTTATCCCCTCTGTGCAGAAGCAATTCACCTCTGTCAGTGGTGCATCTTCAACAACATAGACATCATAGCATCCTACCTGCCTGGACGCCAGAATTGGTCTGCAGGAACCAGAGAAGGAACTGGTTCCTGCAGACCAACTAAGCAGGAACTTTTCACAAACCCACAAGTGGGAGATGGATCTCTGAATACTAAAAACTGTATTCAAACAATGGGGATTCCTCTCAATAGATCTCTTCGCAGTGGCCCACAATATCAAGGGCCCACAATGGTGCTCCAGGGCTGGACTGGGCCACACCTCTCTAGGAGACTGCTTCCTTGTGAAATGAGAGGCCCCACTGCTGTATGCCTTCCCCCCGAATCCCTCTATTGAGCCATGTCCTTCACAAGATCAAGCAAGACAAATCCAGGGTCATCCTCCATTGCACCAACGTGGCCCAGACAAACATGATTTCCATACCTGAAACAGATGGCTGTGAGACCACCACAAACCTTCCCTTGTGCCTCATCTGCTGATGCAGGATGCCTCCATCACCCCAACACTTCAGTACCCTATCTCAAGACCTGACTAATCTATGGATGACAGGACTTGAGACAGACTGTTCTAAGAAAGTAGAAGACATGCTACTGAACAGTCAGCGGCTGACCACACGAAAAACACATGCACAAGCGGAAACGATTCTGTACTTGGTGCCAGGACAAGCAAATTATTCCACAATCGACCCCACTACCCATAATCCTAGACTACATATTGACACTCAAAAAATCAGGCCTATCTACTAGCTGACTCAGAGTGCATCTAGCAGCCATCACCTCCTTACAATGTGAAGGCGTCACCATCTTCGCTCATGCGCTGATTAAACACTTCCAAAGGGCATAGAGAACACTTAGTACACACTACGGGGCCCAACCCCCATGCGGGATCCCAATCTCGTTCTCTGTGCCCTCATGGGCAAACCCTTTGAACCACTAGTGACTTGCTCATTGTTGCACTTATCCATGAAGGTCACCTTCCTAGTAGCTATCACGGCAGCAAGAAGAGTGGGAGAGCAGGGTGCCCTAATGGCACACCCATCTTACACCACATTCTTCAAAGATAAAGTAATCCTATGACCACATTCTAAATTCATACCCAATGTCACCTCCCCCTTCCATCTCAACCAGCCCATTTACTTACCTGTATTTTTCCCTAAACCACATGCTGACAACAGGGAGGCCTCCCTTCACAGGCTGGATGTCCTCAGAGCGCTAGTGGTTTATATAGAAAGAACAAAAACATTTAGAAAACCATCCAGACTGTTTGTATCCACAGCAGAATGTTCCCGTGGTCAAACCATCTCCAAGCAGAGACTATCTAAATGGATATCTACATGTATCCAATTATGTTACCAAACCTATAATCTGCAAGCTCCATCTGGACTTTGGACCCACTCTACTAGAGCAATATCTACATCTGTAGCCTTTTGCAATAATGTACCCATCACGCACATGTCTAAAGCAGCTACGTGGGCATCAGCCCATACCTTTACCAAACACTATGCATTAGAACAACAATCAGCTGCAGATGCTCAATTTGGACTCTCGGTTCTTTCCTGTGTACATAAATCAACTCTGAAGCCCCTCCCTTCCACTGAGGGGCACTGCTCTACAGTCGCCTAAAGTGGAGCACCCACAGGGACACTCCGAGGAGGAGGCGACGACAACGACGACTCACCTTGTGCCGAAACGGAGGTTCTTCGAGATGGTTGTCCCTGTGGATGCTCCACTACTCGCTCTCCCCTCTACTTCAGAGTTTCACGTCAATCCTCTGGAGTAGAGAAGGAACTGAGGAATGGTTGGCTGTGCATCTGGGTAACCACTCGGAGTGGCGTAAATGGCTACTGCGCACGTGCAGCCAACCAGGGCATGGCTACTACGAATCTCCGATTATAAGCGCAGAGCACCAAGACACCTAAAGTGGAGCATCCACAGGGACAACCATCTCGAAGAACCTCAGTTACTGCACAAGGTGAGTAACTTTCTCTTCTACCTGTAGAAGATTTTTACCTGAAAGAGCAGCCTGCTGACTATACAGGTCCTTCACAGACAGCCAAGTCCAGGCAGGCATTGTCTCAGCCTATTTTCAGCATGAAAAGTGAAGGCAACAGAAATAAAGAAGTATATGAAACATCTGACATGCTAAATACCCCGTATGCTTTTATAAGCACTGCTAACATGGGTAGGCAGGATTGCAAGTATGCTTCCTGTCAATCTAATTCCTGGGGCTAAGAACTTCTCCCTAGAAAAGGAGGGAAGGGGATTTGGGTCTCAGATCTGTTTCCTGTAGGCATAGGAAGCTTTGGCTCTTTAGATGAGATGCTCAGACAAATCAGTTCCTAGCTATCCACCTGGCAAAGCTGGATGAAGACTCTGCTATATAAGTCTTCCCACTTTCTTCAACTGCTTCTCAGAACAGTATTTTGGATGTCTCTATCTCACCGAGGAGGTCTGCTATTGCGAGATCAACCCTCTATCTGAGACAAGGCACATTTAAAATGAATACTTGGACGAAGTGATCAGTGTTCCCGTGGACCCCAGAAGAGAACTTACTTTGCTGTCTGGTGCAAAGTCCATAGTTTAACTACCTTATTAAACCAGTGGAACATAGCCTTGTGTTTCCCCCAGGAGGGCTTTATTTTAGATATATGAGTGTCCAAGTAAAAAAGGGTCAAGTCTCTGTAGTATAATGTGTTCTGCAGGTTAAAGAAAAGATGCTTTGTATAAATCCCAACATTAAATGCTTTTTTTAGAACATCAATCCTGTCCCAACCTTGCAAAGTCATAGAGCACAACCACTGAACCTGTACTGGAGATATTATTATACTTCTTGTCCATTAGAGTAAACCTCCCGATGGCTATTCTCACCAGTCAAATGAAGTGGAGTTTTTTTTAAGTTGGTAGCTTTCTCTAACAATAATCAGTATTGTAATTATCATTCAGACACGTAGTCCTTACTACTGTAATAGCATTTATTCCCCAAGTACATTTGTGACGGGGATTCCAGTGGGGGCCAGGTGTGGTCACTCAATTAGGGTGAACTGCAAAGAATGGGGCAGACATTCCCCAAAAAGCTGGTGCATATTTTCAATACTTAGATTTACCATGCCAGCACAAAAGTTTCTTTATTACCTTACTCATTACTCAGAAGTCCAGACAACACAGTTCCCTTAAAGTGATCCAGCCTCAGGCCTCCATCCGGGTACCTAAGCCAAATATAATGATTTCTGAACATCTTATCTAATCATATAAAAGAAAAGGTTCTACCAATCCCAAAGGATCAGACACATTACTTCACAGGTTAATGAATGTTTCAAATCTTACCCAAATACATGCTACAGCCAATTCTTATTAACTAAACTAAAATTTATTAAAAAATAAGAGTATGGTTAAAAGATTAATATACATACAGATATGAGTTCAATTCACTGAGGTTCAGATTCACAGCAGAGATGGTGAGCTTTGTCGTTGCAAAGAGTTCTTTCAGAAGTAGTTCATAGGTTATAGTCCAATGTTCAAATATATTCAGGGTGTACCAGCATAACTGGGACCTCAGTCTCGCAACTCAAACTTCCCCCGATGAAGCTTAAGCAGATATGAGATGACTGAATCAAGACCCAAGGATCTTTTATATAATTTCATGTCCTCTTTGACAAGTTGGGAGTTCCTCTGGGAATAAGATAATTAGGATGACTTTGAAGGAGGTCCATCATCAGTACTTTGCCTTATGTTAATCCGTATAGCTATTTGCTTGTTTCGCCACCATTCACAGATGCCTTAATTTCAAAGATAAATTAATAGAGATATCCTATGCCAGGATGTTCTTTTGATCTCTGAATTAACAGAATACAACATAGACAGTGTCTGTTGATTACATTGTTGACCTTACTCATATATATGTAAATACACAAAAACACAAACATTATCTTCCCACATGTCTTTTGAAGCTTATTTATTTTGCAGGATGTTTAACCCTTTCTGGCCATGTGTCACAACATTCAAGAAATATTTCACCTTTGTTAAACAGCAAAGTCCAATCCTTAGCATAGGTGCTGGAACTGGGAGTGCTGCCACACCCCTGGCTTGAAGTGGTTTCCCTTATATACAGTTTGGTTCAATGGCTCTCAGTCTCTGGTCCTTAGGAGCACTCTAAGGGCTGGTCTCCACTACCAGGGAAATCGGTGCTGCTGCAATCAATGCAGTAAGGATCGGTTTAGCGGGTCTAGTGACGCCCTGCTAAATCGACGGCAGAGCACTCTCTAGTTGACGCCAGTACTCCGGCTTTCTGAGAAGAGTAAGGGAAATTGACCGGAGAGCATCTCCTGTCGACTCAACACCATGAAGACACTGGGGTAAGTTGACCTAAGTTACATTGTCTCCAGCTACGTTATATACCTAGCTTGAGTAGCATAAGTTAGGTTGATTTACCCCCACAGTGAAGATAAGCCCTCAGTCTCAGAGTAGGGTAATCATGTCTCCATCAATTCATAACTGCACCTAACTGCATATTAGTCATCCAATCTTAGCCAATGTAATTCATTTCTTTTGGCAGAAGCTTTCTCCATGCCATAGTGTCCAGAGGAAGGTGTACAAGATAGGTTATATTTACATATCTTGTTTTGGGTGTCCTATTTAAAGGATGATCCTGTTTCCCAGCTTGGATGTAGGCTATGAAAATCCCATTATAACAGATCTATGGACCTTAGCACAAGGATGAGTATCTAACAGGGTAGTGGCTTGGAGCAGGAGAAGTTCACATTTTAAAATGGTCTGTTAATATATCAGACAATATGTGAATGAACATGTTTCTCTTCTAAGTATGGGTGGAAAAAATAAGCAAGCACTGGTACTCAAATTAGTATTTTATTTGTCATTCAGGTATTGTACTTTGACAGCCTTTTAAAGGACAACAGGCAAATGACTTAATAATTAAATAGGTATAGTGGTATTCATATGAAGAACCACGGAGGGTAATGCAAGAACCTATACATACAGCATTTCATATCACAATATTTATCTGCAAATTAGAGCCCAGTCCTGCAGCTCTTATTTGCATGAGTAGTCGCATTGTCACCAAAAAGGCTATTGGATCAGACCTGCAATGTAATATGTTTTTATCTTGGCTAACTTCACAATCAGTTATCTTGCTTACAATGTTAATATTATTTTAGAACAAGACATACTATAGGAGCATATTATTTGGTTCTTGAATTATTTGCCTGTAAAAATTTGAGGTCTGTTTTATTTGCTTACAAAAAATATGCCTACCAGGAAGTTCAAATTGGAGTATTTGTGTTTTAATGCTAAATTAACAGTTCTTGGTTTACCAAATTGAGGCAAAATGTACGGATACCCTTTTCTTCTGCAAGAAGATGTTTGATCTTTCAGTTTGAAAGAAACTTATCAAAGGAAATCATTTGGGTTCTCATTTTTAACTGTATGTAAATAGTTTGCCCAAACTTTTTTCCTCCTAAATGAACATTTTATTCTGGCAATAGTATATACTGTGTGAAATTTACATAGTAATAGTCTTGAGACGCTGTTGTCTATATAATCCAGTAAGCATTATACGCAATATAGAAATCTATACTATAGTACAGCATAGAAGTGAGGTACAAAGTATAGAAACACCACTTTAAACTTTTCTTTAAAACATACATTGCTGAATTCTGCCACCTTTACCCTCATTGAACATTGCTTGGGCTGAAATAGTGCCATTGACTTCATTGGAACAACCTAACATGAATAAGGGTTGTAGAATTAGGCCCATATTCTGTAGAACATCTTATGAAACACCGGCTTTCTGAATACACAGAGGATGTATTCTCTTTGTTTATTTAGGAAAAATATTTCTCATGTATTCCTCACTCACAGAAGTAGGCTCTGTCTACTGGAAAATGTCTCTACCATTGCTACTCCTGCATCTTGATCTTGTACATTTTCTGTAATGCAGCTGTTTACAAGTGTCTAGCACCATACACTTAATTCCAGGAACAAGTAGAGAATATGTGCTGTATGTTAATTTACCTTTATTGCTATAGATGTATTGAATGGGAAATCATTTCTATATACTGATATATGCAGTAATTTTCATGAATTTCCATATCCTCTATGCATTCAAGTCTTGCCTTGTGTTCAGTATTTTTCTGAAGGGGATGTATGCCACCATTCCATCCATTTCTCAGTCTTAAATATAAAGCCCTCTGTGTACAAGTTTTATCTTACTTTGTGTATGAAATGTAAGGGAAAACATCACAGATACAGTGCTCACCATTAAAACATCAACATTTGTCAATTAGTTACTACAGCATGGTGTCTGCAGTAGTATTTTGCTATACTTAAAATAGGAAATAACTGGTATCTCCTATACCTTAGTTGTAAATGCAGATGACTGTACATTCAAATTCTATTTGTATGCCCTTAAATAGATTTTTTAGTGACTTAATTATGAAATGTAGGACAGGACTGAAGGATCAATTTAATAGATTGCACATTCAAGTTCATATTCTCAGTTGGTTCCTGATCCAACCCACTTTATAACTCCAAAAATCGCATCTGAGTTAATTTAGGATGGGGAAAGTTTTGTATGTGAAAGCAACTCAGGGTTGGGATTGAGGTGGAGCTGTCTCTGCTGCCATTATGCTTTCACATTTATTTTGGTGCATGCAATACATGTATTCACTTCAGTTCTTCCACATCCATCCTTATCTGAGTGGTAAATAACTTTATAATGCTGCAAACTCAGTTGGTAGAGGGCACAATACAAAGGGAATAGCAAAAGATGCTTGGTATCACAGGAGTAATTATAAAACATCTGACTCCCTAGAACTAATGTTAAGTATCTTTCCGACTGTGTGGTAAATTCCTATATTCACAACGTTGACTATTTAATGGTGCGGTCACTGGCAGCAATGGAAAAATTTGGTGTATTTTAAGTTTACCATAATGGGTTGTTGTACATTTATTTCAATAAAGTGATTATGACATGATCATCCCTGCCTTGCCATAGCATTTCTCCCTCAAAGTCCACCAGCCCATGTTTCCTAGCTCTCATGAGAATCCCAACAACCTTGTCTGAAATACGGACATATCTGTCAAAGAGTTCCCCAAAGGTGACTTGGATCTTGCCATCGCGCCTCAGCTGAGCCATTGTTGCAATGATAAAGCACATATCTCTTATCTCCCGGTGAATGTGAGTCTCCGCTCTCTTGGCCCTTTCAGCAGTTTTCGTTCCATCTTTAGGACGACCATAGCCCTTATCTCCTTTGTGCAGGCGTGTCGACTGGGCCAGTTGGTAGTCAAATTCCTCACTGAAAGGATTCAGCTTCTGCGTTATCACATGCTGGTCTGCCCATTCTTGCCATCTGCCCTTCAGAGCATTAACAGGACTGTATTTCCGGTGGGCCTTGCTGCTTAGTTCTTCTGTAAACCTGCTTGCACTAAAAGAAACAAAGATGGGGCTTGATTTTTTTTTTTTCATTTCACCATTTTTAGGGGCTCTTTTGTTCTATTTACTGTTTTCTGTTGTAAGAGACAACTTTTTCCAGTCCAGAGTACTAACCACTAGGTGGCATATTTTTACTAATTCTAAAGTTAGTTCTTCAGTGTAGGTGTATTAGATTTATCTATCAATTTTGTATTTAAAAGCCACACCATTCATTGCCAGGCTGATCTTGCATAAGACACCAACTTATACACTGGATCTCAATTTTATTAGCCACATTTTCTGCCCAGCATTAACCCACTCTGTGGGTGCAAAAGAGTGAATGCAATTACCTCTCCAGTTTACTTGCTCGCTTAGCTATCCTTCTTGTTTCTGCCAGTTCATCAGGGGCCTAGAAATTGAAGTGCAATTATTGGCACTTCAAATTTAGTTCAAGTGCAAATATTGCATCCATCGCTATTCATACTTGAAAAAATGGGGCCAGTGTCTGAAAATTTGCCCCTTTCAATCAATTTTGATTTGATTAATATAACAGGGTGCATAAGTATAAGACAAGTACTACCCCATACAATAGGAAAAGACTTACTTTTCATTTAAGCCCCAACTAAAAAATGTGACCCAACATTTTTAGCTCATTTTTAGCTCATTTTCAAAGGCCCAAAGGGCAGGAAGGTGGTGTCCTGACTACACTCTAATCCCATTCAACCTTGAGCCTGCTAAAAACATCCATGGCTACAATGTCATTCATAGGTATTGGGCCAAGTCCTGAGATGCAGTTATATTGCAGAATGCGAATCAGGGCAAATGTGCAAAATGGTTTAAATTCCTTGATGCTGTTACTACTCTGAGGGCAGCTCTAACCTACCTGGCTGCAACGGCCCAATGGGGCCAAAATGCAACCAAGTATCCCAGCCACAAGCGCTTCTCTTCAACCACACCTCTGCCCCTGCTCTGCTGGTAGTGGAGAGAAAGGGTGATTGGTGTAAAAGCCCCTATCTTACTTCTGTGCCACTGGAGGATACCTGGGGTGTGATCTCCCTGGGCCACTTAGGTTGCTTTTTAAAGTCAGTTGCACCAGTGATGTGGTGTAAAGCACGGGACAGTCATGGCCATAATGATGTAAAGCACTATTTTGCAATCATGGAATATTGTGTGTGTGTGTGTGTGTGTGTGTGTGTGTGTGTAAGATGAAGGTCTGGAAGAAGTGTCACAATATTACATTGCGGTACTATCAGCAAACCAGCTGTGCAGCTTGTTGCCAGGTCTGCAGATAGAACTTGGTGAGCTTTTGACTCTGAGTTGTTGTTCTGTTGTCCTGTTTGGAGGTGTGCCTCTCCCCCCTCCCCCCCCCCAAAAAAAAAAAAAACGTTCAGGGAATTTGGCTTCTGAAACTCGCAGTTCTCAGAAGATCCACAAAGGGCCCTAAACCTTTACACAGCATCCTGCCCAGCTCTGGCCCCATTGGGCTCCTTGACTGGCCACTTCCCCCAACTCAATAAAGAGGGTATGTTGTGGAGGGAAAACCGAGGTAAGTTAATGCTGACTGAGTCAAAAGTAATTTATACTGATGGTCTCAGTGCGGCTGAAGGGCAGCCCACACCATAGAGGGGGTGTCTATACAGCAACTAGACACCCACAGCTGACCATGCCAGACGACTCGGGCTTGGGTTCACAGGGCTCAGGCTGCAGGGCTGTTTCATTGCTGCATAGACGTCCTGGGCTGGAGCCCGAGCTCTGAGACCCTCACACCTCAAGCTCCAGCTTGCGCTCAGACGTCTATACAGCAATGAAACAGCCCGAGCCCCACAAGCCAGTGGGTTTTCTTTGCTGTGTAGACATATCCTGAAAGTGGTTGTCCTTACTCATATGCTTAGCTTGCTTCGGCCCTACTCCCTGTGGAACTCTTCAAAACTCCTGTAGCAGGAATTTCCTGGGATCAGGAGAAGTGAAGGAGGCAGCATTGTTGAACACTGCATTCTCTGTTCGGTCTTTTATTTACTTGGTCTCCTACATTTTCTGTTCCCACCTAGCTCTTTAATCCTCCTTTCTAACCAAATACTGTTATCGCCTTTCCATTCTAATCTTCTCCCTAGCTGCCTAGATTAGCACCACTTTATTTCACATTTACTTTTTACTCTCAAACCCTACATGGCTAGGGATAATCTAATTCTCACTTTGCCTCTTCTACATGCATCATACAGTTTAACCCTTCCTGCTTTTCGCATTTCTGTTTTGCCCCACTGTCTACTTTCTTGAAGCATTAACCAGTAAATACACTGACTTCCAGTTTATTTTTTCAGATTAGTCTCTCCTTCTCTTTCTCATATGTTATCAACTGCTTGAGGCAGAAAACATATCTTCTGGGTTTGTACAGCTCCTAACACAATGGATCCCTGATCCAAACTGGGGCCTTAGGACACTACCACACCTTATTATTATTATTACTTATAATGTATTTGCAAGAATGCATTCTGTATTTCTAAGGAGACATTGTTCTTTGCATGATCTGTGCTGTCAATTCCCTCTGTTCCTTTGGGTGCCTAATGTATGAGAACTTCCATGCTCTTTTCTTCTGTGTGGCAGTTTTCATTACTCATGCACCACCAGTTTTGTTTCTAGGTACAGACTAAATATTATCATCCCAGAATGTAGAATTTGCATGCAGTCTGCTGGGAGATCAGTCTAACTCCAGCTAGAGTTACAGCTGGCATGGATGTGGGTGCTGATGTGAGAAATAATTACTGGCACTGTGTGTTCTCACTGAAACCTTGAGGGGAAACAGAAGACTGCCTTATTTAAAACAAAACAAAACCAAAAAATAAGTGTGTGGTTGTTAAAGCAAAACTGATTAACAAAAATAGCAGGTTTTATGATATGTTCTGAGAATATAAATTTAAAGTGAAATATATGACTGTTTTAAAAAAATATAATCCTAAGAGCAGCACTATAAATGCAAAAAAATTATTCTTTCCAAGCAGATTTCAGTAAGGCAGACAGCTGTAAGGAATATAAAAGGTATTATTTTACCCATTTACACCTCAGTATGTATGGTTAATCTTGTGTTCTCCCAGGTAACTGCATTAAGATTTGACATATAAGATATTTGAGATATTCAGGCAACCCCAGTAGAAAGATAGTTACTTCCTTGCTAGTTAAATTTTATTTTTAGTGAGCAGTTCATTTTAATTTGGGTTGGTTCCAGGTAGAGCTGGTCACATTATTAGTTGCAGATAACACCCCTTGCAAAATGATTCCCTTTCCACCCTGTTTGTGAATTGCCAACATACTGATCCTGATTTCTGAGGCTGTACAATGCACTTTATTTGCATTATCTGATTACTATGGGTGGTCAGTTCTCAGCCTCTATTTGAGAACTCTTTCATATTGGCTATTAGCCATTCATTATTTGTGGGATGTGATTAGTCATCTGTATAACATGGTATTGGTCTGTTCCCTGATTGGATGACTGAAACAGAAGAAAGATGAACAGTGAATAAGGCCCTTCTGTTTTGAATTTTCAGAGCTCTGTTTGTGCTAAAATGTGTGAAATATGAACACTTCTGTGAATAACTGCTGATGTTTATAGATAATTAATGATGTGACCCTAGGGATAGCAGTGGAGCAGAGTCCATCTGTTTGTTTGCAGATGTATCAATGTATCTGTTTTGGCATTATTCCACCAGCTCTACTGCCAGGGCTCTCATTTCTGACATGGTGATTTGGATACAGTATGAACACGCTGGTCCTGATTCTCCACAGCCCTGGTGCCGTGTGGAGCTTTTTTACGTCCAGGCTAAGTGTGTGTAAAATCCTGCTATTCTGATTTGATAGGTTTTGCACTCAGTCTGCTCTTAGTTGGCATAGGTGTAGATGACAACAGAGGATGCGAGGCAGTGGAGACATGGCTCCTGAGAGGAAAGGGCAATACAGGGCCAGCTGGCTCCCTTACTCCATGAAACCTGCAACAGGAGGAAAACTCTACAAGGATCCACTCATGTATGATCACAGTAGTCTTCTGTGACTTCTGGCCTTAGAAGCTATGAATCTATGAACATTCTTCCAATAGAGGGAACAGGGGTTGTCTTGTTGAATAAACAGAGAGGCACTGCAATGCTGAACCCCAAACTGATTAAGGAGCCTAAATATTTGCAGAATGGACTTAGGCACTTAGAAGCCTAAATCCTACTGAGCATCAATGGGATTTTGGCTCCTAAATCGTGAAATCCCTTTTGAAAATGAGCTTTAGGCTCCTAAATCAGTTGGACATTACAATGCTACACTTAGCAATGCATCAATACCTTTACAAATCTGGGCCTAAATTCTTAGGCTGGGATTTTCAGAGGCTTCAGGGAGTTCAGTGTCCAGCTACCATGGGATGTTTAATGGATTTGGATACCTAAGGGTTAATGTTGCAAAAGTGCCCAACTCACTTAGAAGTCTAAGTCCCATGACTTTCCATGGGACTTAGGCTCCTAAGTGAGTTGTACACTTTGGAAAATTCTACCCTAAATTCTTCAGGCTCTCTTGCAAATCCCAGCCTTAGATGCTGAATTTGAAAGTGATGTCAAAAATAAGCTGAAGCTAAAAAGTACCCCAGGCATCTTGAATAATCTAGGCCAGTGATACTCAGACTGAGGTGCGTGAGCCACAAGTGGCTCTTCAATGTATCTCCTGCAACTCTTCACAGCACATGATATTAAACCACTGTGTGATTTTAATTATTAACCAATCTAAGTTATTAACCCATCAGGATGCTTTTACTATGTTATTAACCAACTCTAGTTGATAAGATGATACTTGATCAAGACATGGGCAGTGGGTGGAGCCCCCCATTGGGGAGGCTAGCCCAGCTCCACCCCTTCTGCCAGTATGCCTCTGCCCCAGCAGCTGGATCACTGAGGCCCCAAGCCTCCTTCCCCCATCTCCCCTCCCCCGCACACCTGCCTGGAGCTGGGCCAGCTGCAGCTGCTCCGCGCCTCGCCTCACCTCGCCTTTCCTTCCCAGACCCCAAGTGGTGTGGAGAAAAGTGTCTCTCAGGTCTGGAAGAAGCTTTTGATATGTCTCGTGCAGGTTCCGGGGCAGCTGAGAAGGTGGTATTTGCTACTCAGGTTCTTGGGTTCATCAGTAATCTCCCTGGAGTCCAGGGAGCTTACTGATGAACCCGGGAAGCTGAATAGCACATACTTCCTCCTCAGCCACCCTGGAACCTGCATGGGGCACAATAAAACTCCCCCCCACCCCCCTCCCCCAACCCCACAACTGGGAGTCCAGTGGCCGCGGCACCCTGGCCTATTATACCTGCTGCCCATGGAACCAGTCATTTTGCATTTACTCTCTCATATTCATATATATATATGAATGAGAGAGAGTAAATGAAACAATGAATTCACACTTCTGTGGCTCTTTGGGTCATGTTGATCGCTAATTTGGCTCCTCAATCACTGAGGTCTGAGTACCCTGATCTAGGAAATTCTTTTTCTCTGTTTCCCCCTCTTCCTTTTTCCAGGTAGTTTCTATTGCTATCCTACAGGTGGCAAGGAAGCTTATACATCTTTGTTAATTTTTTTTCTTTTTAAGGTTTGCAAAACAAGTCTAGCTTGCTTTATGTCTGTATGCAGTGCTCTTCAGGTAAGGCAAATGTTTACAGTAGTATTTACTTTGTAGGAAGTACATTTTTAAATATATAAAATCAATTTCCCTCTTGCAGTCTCTGGTGTATGAATAATTTGTTTTCCTGAAATCAAAGTGACTATATTGGAAGGGCAAGCTACAACCCAACTGTTTGCAGCCTTTTTCTGCAAAGTTTGCTCTGTGGGAGACCTCGTGAGGAGCTATTTGACGTCAGGGCATGTCTATTCTTCTTGGAGCTACCTCTGTAGGCCAAATCCTGTTTGTATTGAAATGAATGAGAGTTCTCCATTGATTGCAATATCTGGATTTGAATCCCCCGATTATTTTGGTAACACATGGAGTCAAAAATTAACATACAATTTTTGTTTGTAATCTTCAGACAGGAACCCTTACAAGGAGATATTAGTTTGGTGCTAAGATTCAGACTTGCTGTTTAATTCATTATAGGAGAGGTATGTTTTTCATAATAATTCTTTCCACGTATATTTAAAATGAAAGTAAAATATGCTGCAATTCTTAACCTAAATAACAGATTGTGCTCTTTGTGTTTTCCTCACACCATGTTGCAGACATAAGGGAACCTCCTACACATCAGATTGTTTCTGAAGGATAAAACATTATTTTGTAAGATTTGATTATAGTGATTTTTCAGACATGCCAGGGATTTTACACTTGACAATTCATACTTGGTGTTCAATTCTGTAGAGAAAAGTATAGTGTCTTTCTTGACTAACTAAATAATCAGATCAGTTCCATGTCTCTGAGTTATAACCACAGATGTTTCCAGCAAATGTAATGTTTTTGTAAATTTGTCTCCAATGGTTTATTTTATATTTACCTACTTTGTGAGCAGAATCCAGAAACTTGTATAGGTTCAAATTCAGTAAAATACTTAAGCACATGCTTAGGCTTAAACTCATGCTTAAAGTTATCCCTATTCAGCCAAAGCACTTATGCCTAAAGGAGCCAAAAAAGTGGTCAGAGTCTTAACTATGGTGATTTTTACTTACATGCAAAGGGTTGAATTGATTTCTTTAATGACTGTAAATTTAGCATTTTTCATAGATTCCTAGACCCAAAGGGACCATTGTAATCATCCATCTATAACACAGGCCATAGAATTTCCCCTAAATAATTCCTAGAGCAGATCTGTTGGAAAAAATCCAGTTTTGAATTAAAAATTGTCAGAGATGGAGAATCCACCATCACCTTTGTTAAATTGTTCCAATGGTTAATTACCATCACTGTTAAAAATAAATGCCTTATTTCCAGTCTGAATTTGTCTAGCTTCAGCTTCCAGCCATTGGGTCATGTTGTTCCTTTCTCTGCTAGACTGAAGAGTCCATTGTCAAATGTGTGTTCCCCATGTAGGAACTTAACTGTGATCAAGTCACCCCTTAATCTTTTTTTGTTAAGCTAAATAGATGGAGCTCATAGAGTCTATCACTGTGAGGCATGTTGTCTAATCCTTTAATCATTCTCTGGCTCTTCTCTGAACCCTCTCCAATTTATCGACATCCATCTGAAATGGAGGACACAGAACTGAACACAGTATTCCAACAGCGGTCACACCAACACATCCAAGTACTGCCATAGCCATTTCAGCCACAGTGTTCCAGTGGGACTGATTATCCACCACAACCCCCAAATATTTTCCTCCTCGTGTGTGTGCATATATGCAAGAGAGTGGGAGTCAAATCTCAATTTCAAAGGAGTCTCAACCCAGCCTCCATTTTTGTGCATACAAGTTTGCATCCAAAATGACTCTGCATATTTCTAGCACAAACACGTGCATGCGGGTGATATACATTCCATCAGGTGCATGCATAGGTGTTACTGCTGGAAAAATTAACATGGGAATGGTTGCAAGTGTGTACAACTTTGCATCAAGGAGTCTACTTTTTAAAATATTGTCCTAGTCATGTCTTTCCTTCTAGCATCGATCATCTGTTAGGCTCAGGTGGGTGTATTCCAAATCATAAATGTCCTGTGATTGGAGGTTAGAAGGCGAACTTTGGTAGACCTTGACCTTTCCAACCTTTTCCTTGTTTATTTCTATTAAAGTTTGGAATGCTGTTCATTGCAAATAATTTATTCAATGAATTTAGCCCATTTCTCTGTTGATCTTTATCCACAGAGCGAGTTCAATTTTTAGCAATCTATTCAAGATTCAAACTTTTTTATCACATGGTTTATGTAGATACATTTCAGCCTACGACTTTGGGGTGAACCGTTTATCACAATAATCAATGAGTATTTTTCTCACGCTGTGTGAGTAAGGATCCAAGTCCCATGGTATTACCTTTGTGAGTTTGAAGTTATCAAATCGGGGGTGGAAATGGGGGGGGGCTGTCTTTTCTTAAAACTTTATAGTCTCCCTTTGGCCCTTATCCAGCTCCTAAAATTTTGGCTTCCCATTTTCTCCTCTCCCTCCTGGAAATCCATATCTGTCTCAGGGACTAACAACCATTTTGGTGCACTCTAATGAAGTGTTTGTTCACTTACAGTGATGGCATGGGTCGTTTAATCCTCATAATGTGGTCAGCGTCTACTTGCTGGAGTCTGTCTTCTGCCTCTCCCCCATAGCCACTGTCCTCTGTATCCAGGCTGTCACTGCGACATTTATGTAGCTCCAACTCTGGGACTTTATCCTCTTGTTCCATCTGTTTCCAACCCTTGGTTAGCTCTGTCACCAGATTTGAGCACTTCCTCCGCCTTGTAGGAGACATTTTGTCACCAAGGATTTTGTCAAAATTACTTGACTCCTCCTTGCACCCGCAGATCTCTGGGCTCCCATTATCCTTCTCATATCTATCACTGAGGAGGCTAATGTCATTTCCTCTTTCATAGACTTTACTTACAACGGTTTTGGTCACCTCTTTGCTTTTAATATTAAACTTTCTGAGAGCTTCATCAGATTCACTTGAATCTTTTTCTACATCCCTGTTAGCCACTACCTCCTTCCCTGAGGATTTTTCCTCGCCCTTTTCTTGGTCGCTCTTAGTAGAAACGGGCCATCTTGATAATAGCCTTTCTTTTGGTGGCTCAGCTGGTGGTTCTTCTGCATTGGGCATCCATCCTGAGGGCTCTTGGGCTTGCTTTGTGTTGTGGTCGCTTGCCCACTGTTGCCAGCCTCGTGCCAAGCTGATTACTAGGCTGGCGGTTCGGATCTTTTTGATGGCCCTTTTTGCAGGTGTAGCTTTTTGGCCTTCTTCTGGAGGCATGTTGCTGTCTGCTGCTGCTGCTTCTCTATCTCTTGTGGTTACCACCTAGTGAATGAATATCCTAGACTGAATAACTTCCAGAGGAGAGAGCTACAGGGATTTAAATAGAAGCAGGAGCAGTTTGTGATATTGGAAACTATGTGAAGCATTTCTCACAGATATAGTGCCTCTACTCTGACAGCGTTCTTTTTTTAATACCTCCGGGCTTGCATTTTGTCTCAGCAGATGGACACTGCATAAGGTAAACAAGGATGACACAGTCTGCCTACTCTTCTGCAGCAGCCCCATGGAAATTAACAGCTCCTGTAAAACCTCTCTAGGGTCTCTTTAGTCCTGAATTTGCTTGACAGTAACTGGGTCTTACTTCTCTTACAAGTGTTTGCCCAATATCTTTGCCATAAGTCAAAGTGTTCAGTCCTACAAGGAGCTGAACCCCCTCAATTGCAAGTGACTTCAGGAGGAATAGAGGCCACACAGCCCCATGTATAAAAACTAGCCTTAGGCCTGGTCCCCACTAAGTCCCCACTTCGGACTAAGGTACGCAAATTCAGCTACGTTAATAACGTAGCTGAATTCGAAGTACCTTAGTCCGAACTTACCGCGGTCCAGACGCGGCAGGAAGTCTCCCCCAGTCGATGCCGCGTACTCCTCTCAGCGAGCTGGAGTACCGGCGCCGACTGTGAGCACTTCCGGGATCGATCCGGGATCGATTTATTGCGTCTTAACCAGACGCGATAAATCGATCCCAGAACATCGATTGCGTGCCGCCGGACCCTCCGGTAAGTGAAGACAAGGCCTTAATCGCATCGTGCTAATCTGGGAATTTTACCTGGGTAAGAGATTTTAGATATACTTCCTGAAAAGAGTCTTGGTAATTTTTTAATGCACATTATGAATCATATCCAAAGGATTTCAGCATGTTTTCTTTAATTACTCAAGTAATTTATCCATTATGTCATTGCCTATTACCGTTTGTCTGTCTTGACAATGTAGAATGTACACTCTTTGGAGTTGGGACCATCTCATACTACCTTTGTTCAGTGCCTGGCAAAAGGGGGCCATGAGCCCCGATCACTACAAATATTAATAATAATTGTGAGTACATTTGAAGGATACAAGATCTTGTGTTTTTAATCAGAGTTTTCAGAAGAAGAAGCTGCCTCTTCTTATTCCTGAAGATGCAGATAAAATCTAGTATCTACAGGGAAACCCCGCTATAATGCGCCCTGCGATAATGCGAATTCTGATATCGCACGATCATAAGGTGGCTCCCGCTGCCCCAAGCATGCAAAAAAAAAACCCCCAAAAAAACAAACCACACCGGCCGGAGCACCGCCGAAGCACCAAAAAAAAAGGAACATGCCTTCCCCACTGCCCCTTGCCCCGGCTTCTCCTTTTGGCGGGAAGAGCCATTCTCCTCCCCAGCTGCTCCTCACTCTTCCTCTGCCCCTTGCACATCTCCCCTGCTCTCTGCCCAAGAGAAATTGACTGGCTTGAAACTGACCGGCTTTAAATGGTAAATTTTTCATAACCCCGCTATACCGTGACCCCGCATTTATCGCGATCGAATTTTTTGGACCCCAATCATCGCATTATAGCAGGGTTTCACTGTATTTGGTCATAGTATAGTAGGATTTATACCTCTGAAGATAGGGTTTATTTGTTTGCCTGGTGAACAACAGAGATTTTCTCAGATAAAGCCCAGTGGTATCTTCTTTCCTGGTATAATGTTTGCTAAGTAGGAAAAGAACACTGTGTCACTTTTTTCATTCCACATGCATAGCAATTTGCAGGAGGATCTGTCGTACTTTCCAAGTGACCAATGGGGCAAATTCATCCATGGAGGAATTCTGTTGAATTCCCTGAAGTTGTAACAGAAATAAATTTAGATTCAGAGATGTACTACTTGAAAATAATAATCTGGGCTAAATAGATCTAACTGAAAGTCAGGGAGCAGTTGGAGACCTTTGTCTTTAACAGTATTGTGCCACTGGTTTTTAGAGAGAATTCTTCATTAGTCTCAAAAAGGATTTCTTCTTAAACATTTATGGCATGGATATGGCCAAGTATTGCTATTTAATATTTGTCCTTATTTTAGTCTGAAATTTATGACTTCAGTAACAGGATAACTTTGTAACCTAGTATATTTGCTTCAAAATAAAAATAGGATAGCATTACAATCTGTATTGAAACAACTTTAGTAAAGTATCAGAGGGTAGCCGTGTTAGTCTGTATCTACAAAAACAACAAGGAGTCTGGTGGCACCTTAAAGACTAACAGATTTATTTGGGCATAAGCTTTCGT